>NW_022263737.1:0-44410 GCF_002021735.2 Oncorhynchus kisutch
CAAAATGGGGTCAGGGCCCCAAAAAGGTCAAAGCCCCGGACGTAAACCATTACAGAACATGCCAACACCTAATTGGCCTGTTTCTTAGCAACCAGACTAAAGGTGTCCGGCTCTAACATTACCCGTTTGTCCTGGGTTGTAGATTGGTTGTCCGTTTGGATGAACGTCACGGGCTGTAGGTTGATCATGGACCCTTCTCTCCTCTGTTGATAGGAATGTTTCTCCTCGAACCTCCCCTTAAAGTTCTGCACTTTGTCGCTATTCACACGAGGGGCCTGTCAGGGACGGAAACAGGGCAACGCCGGTGAACAAACGGACCGATAACATAGGACATTCAAATGTGGTGCCGTGTGGCCCAGTTGGTAAGAGCGTGCCACTAGCCACTTCAAGGTAGAGCGTTTAACTCCTGCAGGGATCCCATTATGCATTCAGCCTACTGTAAGTTACAGACAGTGGGGCAAAGAAGTATTTCTAGTCAGCCACCAATTGTGCAAGTTCTCCCACTTAAAAAGGAGAGGCCTGTAATTTTCATCATAGGTACACTTCAACTATGACAGACAAAATGAGAATTTATTTTCTCCAGAAAAATCACATTGTAGGATTTGTAATTGTTTGAACTTGTTATCAGTATAAAAAAAGACACCTGTCCACAACCTCAAAAAGTCACACTCCAAACTCCACTATGGCCAAGACCAAAGAGCTGTCAAAGGACACCAGAAACAAAATTGTAGACCTGCACCAGGCTGGGAAGACTGAATCTGCAATAGGTAAGTAGCTTGGTTTGAAGAAATCAACTGTGGGAGCAATTATTAGGAAATGGAAGACATACAAGACCACTGATAATCTCCCTCGATCTGGGGCTCCATGCAAGATCTCACTAGAGAGCATTTGGATGATCCAGAAGAAGAGAATGTCATATGGTCAGATGAAACCAAAATATAACTTTTTGGTAAAAACTCAACTCGTCATGTTTGGAGGACAAAGAATGCTGAGTTGCATCCAAACCTACTGTGAAGCATGGGGGTGGAAACATCATGCGTTGGGGCTGTTTTTCTGCAAAGGGACCAGGACGACTGATCCGTGTAAAGGAAAGAATGAATGAGGCCATGCATCGTGAAAAACCTCCTTCCATCAGCAAGGGCATTGAGGATGAAACGTGGCTGGGTCTTTCAGCATGACAATGATCCCAAACACACCGCCCGGGCAACGAAGGAGTGGCTTCGTAAGAAGCATTTCAAGGTCCTGGAGTGGCCTAGCCAGTCTCCAGATCTCAACCCCATAGAAAATCTTGAGGGAGTTGGAAGTCCGTGTTGCCCAGCAACAGCCCCAAAACATCACTGCTCTAGAGGAGATCTGCATGGAGGAATGGGCCAAAATACCAGCAACAGTGTGTGAAAACCTTGTCAAATGTTTTCTGTAAGTCTTCACCTCTGTCATTGCCAACAAAGGGTATATAACAAAGTATTGAGATAAATAAACTTTTGTTATTGACCAAATACTTTCCACCATCATTTGCAAATAAATTCATTAAAAATCCTACAATGTGATTTTCTTTCCTTATTTTGTTTGTCATAGTTGAAGTGTACCTATGATGAAAATTACAGGCCTCTCCTTTTTAAGTGGCTGACTGTATATAACTTGTCTCAATAGTATATACTAGCATTCAATCAAAACCTGGTACAAATTGGAAGAAAAGTTCTGGTAGGCCACCACTGACATTTCCCATAAAATAAGCTGGCATTGCACAAAGAACCTAAGCGATGCATCAAAGCTGAGCAGTACAGTCCACTCTTAATGGAATGGTTCTGGAAGTCCACCAGTGCTGGGCTGACCTGAAACTGGAAACAGCGGTGAAACTCTTGGTCAGAACTCTGGTGGAGAAGTCTCTTGTTCTGCCCGTCGGCCATCAGAGATACGGTCATGACCAGGGTCTCGTTGGGCTGCAGAAGGCTGGCACAAAGCTTGGCCTCTGAGCCTGCCTGGATCACTGCAGGAACGGCTACCATGTAAACCCTACAGAGAACACACCCGGCAACAGGAAAATCAGTACATCTCTAAACCCAAAGCCAGTTGAAATATACAAGAGGGGATAAAGATCTGCAGAAAGGGTAGGTGAAAAATTGCTCTCAAAAGTCTGATCACTAAATTCTAACTGCAGATGGACTTACGGTCTTGGAGTCTCTTGACAGACACAAAGCCAGTGAATGCAGGCAAAGAGTATCCATCTCCAAACCTGAAGCCCAGGAAGAACCATGACTAAAGGAGAAAAATAAAATCACCAAGTCTGTTATGACCCAGTATTCCTACTGCACAGTATACAGGTTGTGTCTAGATGGGATCCAGATTGCCAATTGACTTCACCTATAAGGTTAGAGCTTCCACAGCAGGTTAGGAGATATAGGTTAAGGGTTGGCTAATAAAATACAATTGAATTTAAAATTCTTTCCTGGGCACTGCAAACCATGCACTCCATTTCAGAAGCATCTACCCACTGACATACCACCAGACAGGGAGAAGCTTCCCCAAACAGGTCTCAGACCATTTTGTACGCATATATATTACATTTGTATTCGTGGATGTACATCCATTTCATATGATGTTAAAAATAGACATCTTACAAATTCCAATGTGTTGTGGCCAACATGAACTAGGTAGCTAACATTATCTAGGCTAAACATTAGGAGTAAAGGTGGTTAGCATGTTGGCTAACCTTCACCCTTTTAGCTAACTAGTTCCAAAGTAGATGAAGTTGCTTATTACCCAAATAGTTATACGGCAGTTTTACTACACCCACCCCTCCACCCTTTTGGTTATTGTAGCTGTCAGTCTTCTGTAAAAATACCAAACTTTACATTTCATACAGATTTCAGCCTGTCAGATTTACAGTTACTATGTTACATATAGTCCATGAGACCAGGCTGCAGACACAGGTCGGTAAAAAAGGCTCAATTGCATGTAGGTTAGTGTTTTACTTCTAAACCGAGTTACAATATATCGGGCTAGAAACTGGGCGCCAAACACAGATTGCAAAAGTGTAACGTGCACTAGGAGACAGTATTATGTTGCTAAACCCTTTTGGATTGCATTTGGTATAGCCTGTAAAAGACCAGATGCAAGTAACATTTAAAAACTATTGTTTTGGGTATATGATTGCAACACAAGTTCCTAGAACACCTGTGCACTAGGCATACTCACCGCAGCGGGTTGTCAGTCGAAAGTAAACATCCCCCGTCGGTCATGTCCCTATAAATATCCTTAGTTCCGGACTTTTTCCCCTTCTAATTACTAAGCGCTCGCACCTGCTGGATATTCAGGGAGTTCGATTAGACTGAACGGCCATTTCAAATGCTCGATCATATTGTCAACAAGGCAGCATGTTGATTACCTCAACTAACCTGTGGACTCGGTACCGGTGCCCCCTGTATATAGCCTCGTTATTGTTATTCTTATTGTGTTACTGTTTATTTTAGTCTACTTGGTCAATATTTTCCTCTTCTTGAACTGCACTGTTGGTTAAGGGTAAGTAAGCATTTCACGGAAAAGTCTACACTTGTTGTATTCGGCGCATGTGACAAATACAATTTGATTTGATTTGACCTACATCGCTTTGTTTTGAGCTGGCTTTGAAAGGGGCACCTGGCTCATGCTCCAGAGGCATCCCGGACACTCCTTCCACCGGGGTAACGCAGGACAGATAATTGAATCCCCTCCTATCACAGCCATTAAACTCTGTAACTGTTTTAAAGTCACCATTGGCCTCATGGTAAAATCCCTGAGCAGTTTCCTTCCTCTCTGGCAACTGAGTTGGGAAGGACGCCTGTATCGACACACCATCCAAAGTGTAATTAATAACTTCATGTTGAAAGAGATATTCAATATCGGCTTTTTATTTTTACCCATCTACCAACTCATCTGCTCTACTTTGTGAGACATTGGAAAAGCTTCCTCGTTTTTGTGGTTGAATCTGTGTTTGAAATTCACTGCTCGACTGAGGGACCTTACAGATAATTCCATGTGTGTTGTACAGAGATGAGGTAGTCGTTACTGCACATGATGATGATGAGGTAGTCGTTACTGTCTTCTTTCCTACCCCCCCTCCAGACCAAGGTGAAGTACCTGAAGCAGACGTCAGTGATGCTCCAGAGGGAGTTTAGAGGGAACATCCTGTCACGAGAATTATGTTCTCTATGTTCATAAACCCAATTCAATGAAGTCCTCAGCCTGAAGCCCAGAATTTGTAAGAAACTGGTTGAAATGAATCAGACGGAGGCCCAGCTACGATAGTCAGAAAGTTTATTGACGAGAGCGCCGGTCTGTTGTACAAAACAATACATTTTATACTGGCTTCTCACTCACACACATTCACACTAACATTAGCACACAATGTTCTCCTACCCAGCCGACAAAGTTTAGGGGAATCCGTGACTTACTCCCCATCCTCCCTCAAGATAGGGAGACCCTGGGAAGTACCCTCAGTGGCCCCGGCCAAGGTCGGCACCGAATCTTGCTCAGTCTGTTGTCGTGGAAATGTTCCTCTATTTACCAAATCATGAGCGCAAACCACACACACAAGTCAGAGTTTGATAACTAAGTCCATCTTTAATTATATGAGCTCTATCACAACCCTGTGACTCTCAGATCAATTCAGTGTCTTATCAATGAATTCTCTGAGAGCCCCCTTACACATTGCAACTGAGATCCTTTAATAGCAAAGAACACACATAGTCAGACAGCATAGACATAATAAATCGTTCAGCTTTGTGTCCTTACTCAAACCCTAGAACCATAAACCAATCCTCCATATCAACAGGCATATATCAAATTGTCATTTAGATACAACCAATTCTAAATACAACCAATCTTGGACAAGCTTACGGGGAGCATAGAATGATTCCAGACACTCCCCAATGGGAAAAGTAGGGAGTGACTGGCACACAGACACAGTGGAGCAAAAGATATGTTTACACATGATGACACCTTGACCTCTCCCCTCTCTGCGGCCCATGCAACTTAGTCTTGACGTAGAACAGATACTGCAACCCTGCCACAGTATTATACTAAAATAACATTCTTGATGAGAAGTAACTTACAAACATATGATGAATATAAAACATCTTACCTATGTTACCAACCAATTCTGATTATCCCAACACTGTTTGTAAGATACTATAATAGACATAACCTACACACACGGATGTATACAGTATATCACAAAAGTGAGTACACCCCTCACATTTTTGTAAATATTTGAGTATATCTTTTCATGTGACAACACTGAAGAAATGACACTTTGCTACAATGTAAAGGAGTGAGTGTACAGCTTGTATAACAGTGTACATTTGCTGTCCCCTCAAAATAACTCAACACACAGCCATTAATGTCTAAACAGTGACAACAAAAGTGAGTGGGCCCAAAGTGTCAATATTTTGTGTGGCCACCATCACCATCAGTACTCACTTAGTGGTACCACACACACACCATTAGAATAATCTCATGATTCTAATCAATTTCATACAATCATATGGTTTCAGGGTGGAATATTCTAATCATTGACATGATCAAATAAATCCCATTATCACATCCCTAACACAGTGGAGGACCTGGTACGACTACCTGGAGTAGGGCCCAAGATGGCTCCCCTGGCACCAGGTCTCTGGCATAGGTAGGTATGGCTCATTTAGGACTACAAATCACATATTCTAGTCTGCATGTTGTGATGTGGTCTGATCAGGTGCAGAGGGGTAGTTCTATTGGATTATATAGTGGGCGTCTTGTCACGGGATACTTTCATTCTACTTTTTGTTTTTATTGTGTGTGTGGCTGTGTGTACACACACACACACACACACCGTATCTCCAACCGGAGAGACACGCAAGGCCCTGGAAGACTGGTTACCAAGGTGACACCACCACTTCCTCTGACCCATCAGGTCACTCGTTAACCAGTGTAATGACGTTGCCCTCTTTGGGTACAGAGAGCACCATCCCCCTCTCTGCTCCTTCAACCAGGCTACTGTGGTCAGCGAGGTCGTAAATTCCTAGAGAAGACCCTGCCTCATGGCCACACAGTATAGAGACAGAGGGAAGTTTCATAGAGAACAAAGGAATTTCTTCCACCTCACAGAACTTGAGGTCCGAACAACATTTATGTTCCGGAGAAAGTATAAAAGATCGGTGAAGAATCCAGCGTCGAACTGGTCCGTTTGTTACATTTCGGTGAAGCTCATGGGAGACGGTGCGGCCACATTACCATAACGCTGTTTATGTAATAGCCTCAGATATGAGGTTTACATCTAATTGTTGTATAAGATGAATGAGTGAGGATGATACTGTTTGTAAAATTGTGTAATATGATTTTGGACTTTTTAATGAAGGAAACTCCCAATTCCCTTTTGAGTTGAACTAAATCAGAGGACCGCCCATGAGCCCAGTTCGGGTCAGGCCCTTTTCTGCAATTCCGAATAAAACCCCAATCTTGAGAATTCCTCAATAGACCATGTTTTTCTCCATTACGAGAGGACAAAGGTTGCAGACCATTGCTGAATCTTTTAACCATACCACGTGGTTAAACTCTTAGACTATCGATACCGACAGAATAAGAACAAGTCTTTGATATTAATTACTAGTCTGCAGCTAGGAATTTGGTATCATTGAACGCAAAGAACGACAACCGCCGAAACATCCATTCTACAACATGAATGAATGTCGCTCTGAACTATCCCCTCTAATCACGACCGACAATTCTACAAAAGAAACAAACTTTTCAACAGCTATCAAGACGACACACTGAGCGTAAATATATATAGATTGTAATTGTCCCCTTCGCGTTCAATGATATCGAATGAGTGAGCATTCATGTGCAAAGGATTAGTATTTCGATTATTATAATTATCAACTCTGTGACATACAAACCATTTTGTAGAATTCACAGAAATGCATAAACAAACTAAATTAATAAATTTAAGACAAATCGATGTATGGATAACATAGTGAAGACTGGGTTCGTGCAGATAACCAACAATTTACGACATTTGGAATGAGACTAACGTGAGGTAAATAATTCATTCATTCGAAGACTAATTGATCAGATATAAAATATCCGAAAAGTTTAGGAAATTATAACTTTGTAATCTGAATATTTTCCTTGGTTCCCCCGACTGCCTAGTTAGTTTCATGATTAATCAGTTTAGTCGCTTAATACTAATTACGGAGAATCTTTGATAAAAAACTAAGTCTTCAATTTTATGACAAAGACACGACACCGGTCACTGACCAATCAGATCCCTTACAGCAGGAAAGAAACATTTTGCCTTCTGTCCGACATGATTTTGATGAAGACGGCGATTGATGATCTTCCTCTCTTCCCAGACACAGGGATCTATGGAGTGAGATCAACTGGTTGCTGGTGGGGTTTGGTCAACAGGTGTGTCTACCTGTCAATCCTCACAGCACAGCTGCCCCGCCACCCATCAAGCCTCCCCAGCCAAGAAGCCTAAAGTTGGGTCCCCTCGCTCACCACTCCAGGGTCAAGCTGGAGCCTGATTTGGGGTTACCACCCCCCTCCTCCTCCTCCTCAGCCCCACCGGTCAAAGAGGAACCTCTGTCTACGACCCTCTCCCCTCCTCTGCTGCCCAGAAAGAGGAAGTCCAAGCCACAACCTTCGACATGATACGACAGAAGGGGGTAGAATCCCTTTAGAGATGTAGGGACCTTGTTCTAATTCTCTCCTTGCCACTTCCCTTGACTGATTTGAAATGAGCGGTACTAGAAATAGGGTGGTAACTCCTACTAGCCCAGTGGTATTAACTTCTTTAGCGGGGACACCATTTTTGGACCAAATTTCTGTGGACCCCATTTATTTTGATGAGAAATTCTCACAACACCAAAGCTAATAAACCAATAAATGTTCAATCAAAATTCTCAAATGATCTCAAACAATAACCGCCACTAATGTTTTGTTCCCAAAGAACCAGGGCTTCATGTCACAGACTGAGGAACAAAAGAGATGAGAACCCAAAGTTGCATACACTTTTGTACAGTTGGCGACCCTGATTAACAGCACAGATGGAAACTACACCTCCAGAGAGCTGCTCTGTTTACTGGACCCAATCACATTCCTTAAAATGTACCCCAGGATGAACACCACTGCCTCAATACTCAAAGACAAAAGGCTCCAGAAAGGGGTTCTAATGAAACACTTTATTTCCAGATCCATAGTTTTACTTCAGCACTTGAAAGACGTCTCAAGGGTTGCAGGTGTGACATCTTCTTCCATCTGTCAAGGAGCAAAGACATTTAATGAATCCTTTAGCAAACTGACCAGCATTTAGATTAAAGGAAGACTGGCTCCCTAAAATCATGTATAGTACACAATTCATCACCAATAACTACAGATTTCAAGTAGCTCACCAGTTTGGAACCCCTACTTGCAAGGGAAGACGTATTCTGTCTCAGCCTGGTCACCTGTAACCACAAGACAGCTTCGTCTCAGTAAATGAAAACAAGTTGACCAAATGTTCCTCAGAAGAGGGGCTAGTAGAGTAACTTACTTGGCTGGTAGTAGTCATAGATCTTGACCACTGCTGGCTTTAGATTCTGTACTGGGAGCTCCTGTATGATGTCCAGGGTGATGCGGAAAGGAAGTGATGTCAGCTGTTGGGAGAAAAACAAACATACGGGTCATTAAATGATCAAAGCAGAAGTTACTGTACATCAAAATATATTATGTTTAAATGAAGCGCCATGTGAATGGTTTTCACCTCACCTCTGTCAAGTACATTAACACATGGTCATCTTTGATATCAACACGAGCCACTTGACTTGAACCCCTCAGCTGTGAAGACAAGTCATTGATATTGCATGAACAAAGAACCGTCATCCTTAAACAAAAGGACACAGATGAGGCAAGACCTCCATGGATAAAGGGCCCAACAACTCACCCTCCCCAAAGAGTCTGGATCTGGAGAAAACCCAGAGAGCATTTTCAAATCCACTATAATCATATTGGTGGTGAGCTCCTTTCCATGATATCTGAGAAAGATGATTGACAACTGATTTTCATAATCAAATGCTTGGATTATTTTAGCCATAAAGACCAGATAAGCATTCTGACTGATCCAAGCCGAGGTACCAACCAGAAGGTCAATAACCTATGCACAGGTATAGCACTAATTCATTTTGGTCAAACCCATTCTGCAGATCACGCTCCAAGATGACACATTTCAAATAATTCATACAAATATGTCCTTCATTCTTACAGAGACTGGAGCTTCAGCGTGACTCTGGGTCTCAAAGACGTCCTGTTGCAGTCCACCTCTGGAGTCACCTGGATACTGAGCGTTGTGCTTCTGGTAGGAGTAGGGACGTTGTAGCGGAGCACCACCTGGGATAGAGAAGAGGAAGTCAGGGAAACCATCCTGTCCGAATACAAACATTTTATGAGCCAGAAGAAACAGCTTCCCTGTAATGTGTATTAAAGTGCATCTTGCGCCACAGGACTGGAGGAGAGATGCATATTCACTGACCTGCACTGAGGCACAAGCACTGCCCTGCACTTCAACGCTGTACTTCCCTTCTGTGTCCTGCAGCGCCCTCTCCTGGTACAGAAGCTTGTTGTTTTGGTTCACATGGAAGAGGCACCGGTCCCCACTGGGAGACCTTACCGTCACTGTGCTGGCTCCTCCTCTACTGAACACCCTGGTGGAGTAGAGAGCCAGGGCCTGGAGGGCCACCACCGTGTCCTAGACATGCACACCACAGGACAATCAGTTCAAAATGAAAAGAGACCATTTTGAAGGGTTGATTATTTTCCTCACATTGAACAGTTGCTCTATCAGTGGAAGGGAGCCTCACCAGGTTGGACATGAAGAACACATGCCCTGTGGTCTGATACAAGTCAATGTTTGTACTAGTGCCCCATTTCAGACCACTGGTGTTTAGGAAGTATACCTGGGTGGAAGAGAAGCCTCCGTAGGCGTTCTGCTGCCTCACCAGCCACCTGACGATGCGGGAGGCGTAGCCCAGGTCAGAGGTAGACCGAGAAGAGGCACTGAGGGACGCCAGCAGAACGTACGAGCTGATCTCCACCTCCAGGGAGGGTGAGGTCTCCGAGGAGGACTGGGACCAGTGCAGGAGACCCCCTGAGGGTTGAGGAGCACACACACACAAGAATAAGGACTAGCTTATTCATCCTAATACAGACTACACAATACAAAGTTCTGACCTCCCCAATTCATTTCCAAAACTATTTTAGGGTATTTTTTTCTTAACAATAATTTAAAGTTACTATTGTATTGGGCCCATCTGGAGTGCCAGATGGTTTGCACTTTTAGGAGTACTCCATTATCCAGGCATGCTCAATCAAGGCAAGACAGCGCTACCAGGATATAGCTCACCCTCTTGAAATGAGATGGTGTCGAGGTGCTGCAGAAGCCGGGCCCGTGTCTCCACGTCACCTGCCAGGGTGAAGGTGTAGGCCAGCAGAGCAGTAGCGTAGGTGTTGGACAAATCACTGGTGGAGTTCTTCAGGCAAGACAAGCTGTGGTCCACAACAGGATCCTAGAGCACAGAATGACAGCAGCACATTAAAAGCCAGCCTGGTCCCAGATCAGTTTGGACTGGGTTCCATTCAACTTGCTGTTCTGGGGCCTCAGGCAGTTCAAATTGTTGATTAGGGAACACTTTCTGCTGAGGAACGGGATTGTTTGTAAAGGGCATAATTTGTGTATATGCAGAGGTCCCCTGCTAAAAATAAACACCAACAGATCTGGGACCAGACTACAGCACATTTCCTTTCTCACTTTACAGTAGCAACATACCTTAAGGGAACATTTTGACAGTCGCCATATGGTTAGTGAGAAAGTCCATATTGCAAATATACGGTCCCTTACTAGACGTCCGAAAACGTTTGTAAAATTCACGGACGGAGTCGGGCCGTGCGGCAGGGCCGGATCTACCGGGAAGTCAAACGAACTCAGACATTCGGTTTCCGTTTGATAAAATAATCAAATTTGTCATTATTCCGCTGTCCCGGTAAATCCCACAAGAGGGCATAAGCAATCATATTGCAAATGTACAAAACATCACGAATCACAACGTGGCCTTCTCCTAAACGGAAATTATTTCAAAGCCGAAACTTGGTGAGCGTAGGTTTGGCATAATGGGCAGTTGGCCCCGAACAAGATGGCGTCTAGGCCTCAACGGTTCTTGAGTTATGGCCATTTTTCTGGGAAAAAAGGTCCAAAATTAAAATGAGCAAGTCAAGTCAAGGAGCCTCTGGTGTAAATAAAAAAAAGAACCAGCCATTTATCTATCGTAATTTAAGAGAAATCGTACAATGTCAAATTGGTGATGTTTTTTTTTTTTAAACAGTTACAGATCCAGTTGCAGGGTGTTCATACGAATCTTTTTAAAGTGTGCTGCGGAGCTCTGCGAGATTTGTGATTTTCTGAAATAACACTCACTAAACCCTCCGTAAATAACTCAGTTAAAACTCAGGATTCTGTAAAGGCATACCCCAATCAGGATATGAGTTTATTTATAGCTTCCTGTGCCAACCGGAAGTGCCTTAAATGGTGTCATATTGGCTGTTTCCAAGGGTTAGAAAGGTCAGATCTTTTCAAAACTTCATATGTGTGATTAGGCAACCCCCATGAACTGTAAATCAGTCATTTTTCCCATAACATTTCAAAGAAAAACTAAATCACACACAGCTTGGCAGGAGGGACCCATTGGGGTGCAAAGAGACAGACAGTGCCTGTATTAGTTAACCTTGTTGGAACTTTTAAAGAACCGTCAGACCTAGAGTTCCGAAACCTGTTCTAGACCGCAGGTCGATAGAGCCACGTAACTCACCACGCACTAGAAGGTTCTCGGACCGAGAAACAGCCTCGTACATTTGCAATGACTTCAATTCATTTTGACCATCACGAAAATGACAACATTTAGAAATGTCCCAGAGTCGCAAGACTAGGTGCATTGCGACCGCCTCGGCCCATATAGACGGACCCCAACGTTTTTGTCCGATAGCTCATTCAAGGACCCCGTAGCAAGGCATGGAAAACAGTGGATTTTCAGCACCAATTAGGGTCTTGCTCGGGCACCAAATGACCTATCGAGCCTGAAACTTGGGATTCTGAGTTGCCTCAGCTAGGACCCGCAGCTGGAACGTAACTACGTTTTTATTATGGTTTGAAGAGAAGGCGTTGTGAATTTTGGGCCAGCTCTGTAGTATGAGATAGTTGGCTACTAAACGATTTGGAAAAAGTGGGTTTGGTGTCAGAATGATATCTAATTGACTGATGGACAGTGACTTGCTGGTGACTACTGTCCATTTGCAATATGTTTAAACAGTGAGGTACCAGAATCACTGCCCAGCCATCAATTTTGCATTCCTGCAGGATTTTTTTAGCATGACAAATTCGTGATGGTAAATGCCCATTGAACCATATTGCAAATGCACAGTGAATTTGCAAAAGTGAGAAAACATAAACCAATAATGAAATCAACACAACGAGCGATCAATGCCCGGCCATCCTGTGTTCATCAGGCCAGTCAATTTGGCATTTCTGCAGGATTTTTGAGCATGTCAAATTAAGACATTTGGCCCCAAAAAAAAGTTACTTTTGACTTCCTATGAAATCACATTGCAAATGGACAAAACATATGCACAAGTAAAAAATAAATAACAAATGACTAAAGTATGTTGATGAAGTCCTTATACATGTGTAATTGACACAAATCAAAAGAATTTCGAAAAACGATCCAGAAAGCACTTTTTTTGCATTTTTTTTTCTCACTTTTTCAAAATGTTGCTTTTTGATGTTGACTTGTTGCATTTGCAATATGAAAAACCACAGTGGATTTTCAAAGTGTTACACCTGGCATTTGCCATATGGCATTTGCAATCAACGACGCCGAATTGAGCGGTATTGGACACCGTGTATATGGTTTGTCCAGTGCCAATAACTTCCCATTCATTTTTGTCCATTTCAGGGGGGTGTTCCCTTCCATATCTAAGCCCATTCTTTGTCATTTCATAGGCTACTAGCAGAGAAATTACTTCACTACGTCGTAGAAGCTGTAAATGACAGTTGATGTAAGACAGATTTCATACAGGAGGCTGAATGAGTTGCCTGTAATGACGGTGTGAGAAATGGTTCCACGGAGTGAAGCTACTTACCGTCACGGACATGTTGAGCTCCAGCATTGAAGCAGTGATGTAAGCCGTCAGTGTGACTTCATCCGTCACTCCACCCTAGAAAACAATGTCAAGACACCAACTGTATCTAGCCTGTTGAAATCAAACTACGGCCGGTCTGACGAAACAGACAACCAGTTTATTAGCAATATAAATACCTTCATTCGGTTGTTCAAGAGCTTCCCTAAAGTTCTGAAACAGCCATGTTGGCCTTGTTGACGGTCCAACCAAGTCTTGGATTGCTCCATCGTTGCCGGGTCAACATAGATGAAAGACTGGGCTTTGCCGAAGGATCTCAAGACAAAAGCAGTCAGCCTGAAGAAAGAAGTGGATTCATTTAAAAGCCCTGACATAATATCGTCAAGCTCCAAGTCATGACATCACACGTCAGCTGTCCTATCCATCGTCTCCATGCCAGAGATGCCATTTGATTGGTCAATACGTCATTGAAACTACCAGTAGGTGAAAAACAAGCCAAGTACTCACCAGGTGTTCCCCAAGCCTTGTCCAAACGTGCTGTACGCACCATCGGCATTCTTGTAGTTCAGCTGCCTTTGGTAACCTGCCGGTGGGTTTTTATCATCAACGGTGACCAAGCGCTTGTTCTATTCCCAGAGTTGTGCCCCAAACGGCTCCCTATATATCCACATCAGGGCTCTCCAACCCTGTTCATGGAGAGCTACTCTCCAACCAAGTTGTAATTAACCCCATTCAACCAGCTAATTATTAGAAGGGGAGCGAGATTAGGGTTGGAGTGAAAACCTACATACAGGACAGTAACAAGGTCGGAGAGTCCTGCCCTATGTAAGGAATAGGGTGCTATGAGACAGTGTCAATATTCTACCATCAAATGACTTCAGTAGAAAACCATGTGTTGGGTCAGTGATATCATCTGTTATGCAGCTCCGCCGTTACCATGACAGCAGGGTACACCGTGGAGAAACACTTTAAAATAGAAAACAAAATTCTCTAATTGGACAAATCCAGCCCGGTTTGTGGATTTGGCATCTAATCAAGACAGATTTTAAGGGACTCTCCTACCACTAGTGAGGAACTTGGTGGCCTTTTCTAGGATGGCTGGCGTGAGCTGCTCTGTGTTCCTCAGGTACTCCAGGATGTAGATATTGGGGGAGAGCAGGGCCATATTCTGCTCCCCACACCCATACGGCATCTGCAACAGTCCATCCAGGTTGTTGAGGGCCCGACCCAGGATGTCCCCTACAGAGAAAAAAGGGACTTCTGTTACAGCAAACAGCAGCATCGTCACTTCCCACCACTACACAATGGTTTATTTTACCCAGAACTGAGAGGGAAATCCTAGCAGAGCCATCCACCACATTCTGGGGAAGTTGCAGTTCCACCTCCTCCGTCAGAGCTTCTCCTGTGGACACAAAGAGGAGCTGAATGAAGATGATCACGTCAACCACCGTGAACATTCAACGTTGATTCATTACTGACCAGTAGGACACAGCAACCAGTTGTAGGTGTGGCTCTTCTCTGTTCCCTCAGCCTGGAGGAGGAGAGGGATTCATTTCAGAGGCAGTATCTGTGCTACCTAACGTTAGTTCTCCCACAGCAGTACACTACATACCTTCACCAGCAGGCTCCGTGTGACTGTGTCAACGCGTCCTCTCTCCGGTACGTTCACAACCCCATTGTCACACGCAGTCTGGGACCGGACAGCCTCCGCACTAACAGACACGTTCAAAACCCCTACACACAGTACAGCGCAGGTTACACAACATCCAATACGGTGACAGTACACAACTCAGGTTGACATGCATTCTGCCGTTTGAACAGATGAAGACTAACCCAGGACAGAGGGGGCCATTGTCCAACTGAAGGTCTTTCGTCCATTGGCACACAAGCACGAGGAGTCCTGGACATCACGCAAGGGTGTGAGAGTGTAGTCCGAGGAAAGAGCTGGAGTCACAGAAACCTGCCAAAGAGGAACACGGCGTAAGATAACAATACAACTCAAGAAACCATCCTGGTGCAGTGTCGTACCATGATGCACTTGGAGAGGTAGTTAAACACAGTGGCCTTCAGCTCAAAGTGCTCTCCCCGGATGACTGAGTAGGGCAGGGTGAGCTCCAGGAAGAAGGGCTGGAAGACCGTGAGCTCCACCAGAGGAGCCAGACCGAAGCCACTGGGGGCCAGGCAGAAGACCTCAGTCTCCCAGGTGGTGATGGTGTCTGGGACTGTCAGGGGGACATCTAAAGATCCAGACTCCCTGGAATACAGAGGTCAGAGTTCAAACAGAAATCCACCACGTGTGTCTCATTTCAACACAGTTTGTTGTTACAAATGCATTTAAGCTTTATCTAACCAGGGACACCCATTGAGGTCAAAGGGTCTTTCCTAAGAGAAAGCTGGCCTACAGAGGTTCAGGTTCCTAATCTACACCACTACTGTTTGGATACGAGGCAAGAGCTAAGAGGGCTTTCACCAGAGGTCGGCCTCACTCTGCAGAGCACTTACCCAACTTCCACAAGGTCCCAAATCCATGTCTCAGGGAAGAATGTACGGACCGTCTGTATGGGTGGCGGAGGTGGAGCGGCAAGTCCACCAGCCACAGCCATTTCAAGTCTAGGACCCGCTGATCCAGGCCTAGCCGATCCAGGCCTAGCCATTAGGCTGTAAGCTACTACCAACACAAAACATGGCCATTAGTGTCAAGTTAAAAATAGACTGAATGCTGCTGGGCTCAGTGAGTGCATGCAGTGTTTAGACCAGGCTTTGTTATTCTAGCAAAAGGTCATCCATAACCCAAGATTCATTAGACTTGGCAATGAGAATAAGGGTTGGTAAGGACATCTCACCATAGGAGCGATAGTACTGGTTCCCCTGGTAACTGAGGCAGGAAGGTACTCTTATATCCAGGTTAGTCGCTAGCTTCAATCCCAGTGTCTAGAAATAGCAGAACCAATTTAGTAATAAAAGTCAGTTTGTCATTCTATTAAGTTTAACACATTGTAACAGTACGGTGACTGATTCTTCCCAGAAAGAAGAAAAAGAGGCTTCAAGTTGAGAAAACAGGGCAGAAATATTTACCTGAAAAACTGCATAAGGATCATTTGTCTGCTCAGACGGTCCATATGGGTGTGGTATTATGGATCTCCTTGGTCGAACGCGTAAACATGCTACTGGATCTTCAAGCTCGTAGGGAATATAGGTCATTTCCTTGACCGGTAACAAATCAAATATCTGGAAAGGGACAACAGGGAGGTGTGAAATTACCTTGTTCATTGGGGACCAAACAGAACAGACTGAAACGACTACTTGGGGAAACACTCCATTTTGTTGTCCATTGCTAAACGTTCAACAAGGAGGTGCTTTCCAGTTACTGAGAGGCAATAGAAAGTGGGCCTCAAGCCAGAGAATGAGTCCCATCACATTTGATAAAAGCTCCCTACAGTGAACAGATCCACTCCATGTCTGCTGTAGTCACTGGTTGTATTCCCAGCACCACCAAAACAGTAGGTATGGTGGTACCACTTGTTCACTTCAGTGAGCCGTGTTACCTTGTCAGCATCCAGCCTCTTCCCTGGCTCCATGATGCCAACACTCTGGTCAACAGCACTGAGGCCACAGAGGGAACCGGGCCGGGCCGAGAGATGCAGGGTGTTCTCCTCCCCTGGGACAGCGTTGGAGGGAGAGAACTCCACCAACACCTGGCAGACACAGATCCCATTACTCCAGGTATGATACAGTCTGCATGGAAATACTGGACACCTTTCATAAAAGGACAACAATGTTTGTGATGTACAGTCACTGGGGATATGCCAGACTCCTCCACACACACACACCTTGTTCCTGAAGCATTTCTCAGTGGGGAAGTTCATGCTGTGGGCGATGACAGTCTCACTGGGTAGCATACTGTACACCAGGAGCTGAACCACCGGCGCCATCTCTGGGACCACTGCCAACGTCAAGGTGACGTCACCCTCAGCTACTGCAACGCAAGAGCAGGTCACTCATTAAGCACCTTCCAGAACGTTCAGAATCACTTCATGAAATTCACTCACCAGGACTGTCCTGCTGCACAGTAACATTGATGTGTCCATGCTGAACTATGACCCCTCTGGACAAGGCCTGGAGGGAAAGGAAACAGTTCTCAGCAAGAGTGGAAACGTTGCAACCTGGACTCACGGGGTTGACGTAACACGGTTAACAAATCCAGGACTCCAATTAGTATGATACGTTAGCACCTATTCATTTGTGGATGCCCATCATCCATTTTATATAGGTTATGAATTTGATAAATGTATTATTTATAGATTACGAATTCCAATTTGTAACATGAGCTAGGTTGGGTTACAGTGGTTGATTAGGAGTATTGGTGTAGTTTAGGAACATCCTTCCTTTGAAAGTGTGGCTCGGGCCTGAAATGATCCTGGTCAAAAGGAGTGCAAATAGGAAATATGGTGCTGTTTGAGAGGCACCATGGGTTTGCAGGTTGTTCCTGGTTCTACTCACCAGGTAGAGGACAGCCACAGAGCCCTTTGGGACAGTCTCCCCTACGATGGCATAGCGGATGGTGATCGACACCGCCTGCCCACACGCCAGTGGTTTCTCCACCTTCTGAATAGCCAGGGAGCTGGACGGTTTAATGTCAGGGGCAGCGGGCTGGATCAGCGAGAGTAGGTGTTGCCCTCTGTTGAAATAGGGGACCCTGTATCCTGGGTACTCCACTTGTGGGGTGTCGCTCACCTGGAAAGGAACAAAAGGAATAGTAACTAAAGGCCCAATCCTAAATCAACCCCTTGAGCCCGTCCTATATACAGTGGGGATCTGAGAGGATGACAGGAAGCAATATGGTAACAGATCCACCTTACTTCCACCTAGCCTGTTAAGGTCATGACCTCTGGGCATCGTTTCCCCAACAGTCCTGGGGACCCCAAGCGGTGCACGTTTTGGTTCCCCCGTCACAGGAATGTCATAATTCCTATCTCTGTTTAAGAATTTCTAAGATTCTTATTTGTATAAAATAGACAGGGACCAGTCTCCTCAAAATTAGATGATAGTATTTATTCTCGGAGCTCGCTGCCATGAAACCACAAACAGTTTATATACTAAATATGACGCCATAGGTTATAAAATGTCTTTCCTCCTATGACCAGGACAGAACAGGTTCAAAAGTTTATTCCAACCCACTAGCTCACTCACTCCAGACACACACTTATCCAGATTAACTTCTGGAATCTTCACCTTCATCCATCACTATTTAGAAGACTTTTCCATTATCTGGAACTCTCTATCTTATCTAAACATCCCAGAGCTAAGTTGAGTCGGTTCAACCATAGGTTAACGACCCTTTTTGCTTGCTTAAAAAGCCACAATCCTTCCTTATGAATTGACATTATTAATCAGATATAATAAAGAGTATAAGTTTAATTAGTTATAGTTCTATTTAAAATGTAGATATTGTTTAGTCCCAGACACTGGCATCGAGTATAAAGTCTCTCAAACCTAGAAGGAATCATACTTACTACGAGGTTAATATTCTCTTTGGGCAGACTGGTTGTGTTGACGGAGAACCTGGCAATACCACGACTGTCCGTGGTTAGGTTCTGTAGTCGTAGATATGAGGACCAGCCTTTCTCCTCGAACAGGTAGACTAACATGTCAGAGATGGGTGTGTTGTTATATCGAACAGCATTTATCTGAAGAAAAAGGGGGGTGTTGTATGAATGAAGTGACACCACATACTGGTAGTTCAGGAAGCAGGACAAACCAAGCATACACAATGCAACAGGAACACCATTTGGACTTACCTTGCCTTCGATAATTGATCCATGCTCATAGATTTGGGGCGTGTCAACAAATGTGAATTCTCCAATCACATAGGAGAGCTCTACATTTTTTTCCTCAGACAGTGTAATACCTGTCAAATGAAAACAAATATGGTTTTATTTCACAATACAGAAACTGAATTGCAGTGCAGCTTCCACAGAATATTAAAACAGCATTACATAAAACCCTGCTGCAGCACCAACGGTCAAAAAGCTCTTTCTTACAAAACCTTGAGCCAACGCAGAGTAACCCAAACTCAGTTCTGGGGACCCCCCCTGGGTGCACCTTGTAGTTTCTTGCCCTGGCACTCCAGCTGATTCAAATCAAAACTACATTATGAGATGGTTATTTCAGTCAGCTGTGTAGCGCTCGGGCAAAAACCAAAACATGAACCCAGGGGGAACCCCAGGACAGTTAGGCAATAGTTACGTCGCCATCAGCTGAAGTGAAATGAAGGGTTTGTCTTGAGTCAACAACATGATGCATCTCATAATGATTGTGATGAGGACTTGCCTGTCCCCTCCTCCTGTACTTCTGCATGGACACTAAACACGTCTCCCAGCAATTTCTCTCCTGCATTCTTTGTGAAAAGTGCCATGTTGAAGACACAAGAAGCACAGCCAGTATGGTCCATCTAGGAAAAGCAAGCAGAACCACACATAAAAACAGATTTAAATCCCATTCAAAATGTAATAGGTTGGTAAAAACAGCACTACTCGTTTTAGGAAAGCATACAGACCTCTATTGACTCTTTGTGGCATGGAGGTGTGTAATCAGGAACTCCTTGTGGATTTCGCTCATCAATTGTTATTGGTATCACTGCATTGTCCACCAAAGGTCGGCACAACTTGACCCCTGCTTTACCAGGTACAGGCTGCCCATACGTGTATCTGATTTCAATTCACAACAAGACAAGTGTCAATTTCCTACATCCAGTTACCATATTAAAAACATAAGACCTAAAGGCTTCAAGTCAGGCGTTTAACACGGTCAATGAATCTGGACCTGTATTCATAGAGCCTCAGAACGGGATCAGTTTTAACTATAGATCATAATGAACAAGGTCACATGTCAGGCTGGGACCTGATCCTAGAACTGCCATCCTAATTTGAGATGCTTTATGACCGAAGAACCAGCTGTTCATGTGATTGCCACTAACAAATCTCAGGGATCCTAGCAGCAGTAGCACTATAGGTCTTCAATTAGCATGGGTCATTAATGCAGACCACATGCATATTTAAATAAGTGTATTATGTCAAATGAAGCTACAGTACTAGCAGAGGCTGCTGCCTACAGACTTGACATCATTGGAATACTAGTCACTAATAATGCTTACATACCTTGCATTACTCATCTCATATGTTTATAGTGTATTCTATACCTCTGACATTGATCATCTATCGCTGCACCCGCAACATGAACCAATAAAATGTTATTTACTTGTATTTTCAAATCCTTCATTTGAAACGTGAAAGTAAATGTAATACTTCTAATAGTAGTTGAACCCAGGTCTGCCTTCACGTAATGAGATAATTAATGACATGTAGTGGAGTTAGACATCACCTTGTAACTACAGTACATTGCAAATCACCAATAGTGTTTACTCACTCTGCACACACTTTCACTTCATACTCTTCTTGAACAACGCTGATCTTGTCAGTGAGGTTCATTTTGATCTCAAACTTGGGCAAAACTACAGATAAAAAGAACAGCAGTCAACTCCAGAACGTTCCAGGATTGTGATGCAACATTACCGAGCATGAAAGAGAAACTCAACCTACCATACTGTTCTACCTTGAAGTTGTGGTAGATTTTCTCTTCACCAATCCACACTACAATGGTATAGGATCCTACAGGTGCTTCAGAGTTCAGGGGGTGAGAAAGCTGCAGAATGTTGCCACTGGATGTAGTGTTGACCCACTGTCCAATCCGGTTGTGATTAACATCCTGTTGGTTCATAGGAAGGGGCATGTTCAGCAGGACACAACGTTGTGGAAAGTTCACAACGGTATACAGGACAAGGAGTCAGTTCTATCTGCAACATTCATCTACCGAAGAGGGCCCAGATTACACACAACGCTGATTGGAAGTATTTAGCCATCTTCTACAGTAGGTGGATATGAGGACCTAGCTAGCAGGGGGAGTCATAATGCTGCAGTCTTTACACGGACAGTCAACATAAAGTTACACCAACAAGGATCTTACCTCAAGTTCCACAATGTTGTACTGTGAAGGGCAAAGACAAGAGATGGGCGTCATGTTTCATTAAGAACTCCAATGCCAAAACGGAGCATAGCTGTCTACAGCTACTAGACAGGTGATTGGCTTGGTCACTTAACGTAAACATCACATGTAACATTTGCAATTCAATCTCAGGAAAAGATGATCCCATACATTCCAATCTGACCTATACGAATGGAAGCCTCATGTCATGGCTGTACATAATACCAGACTGCTATGTCCATCACAGTATTGTGACACTTCTGCATCTTGGATTGAAATAGTAGAGACTGAACTAAAATACTATTGTCAATCGTATATTTTCAACTCACCAGCTGATTGACGGGGCTAAAATGGGTATCCAAGGTGACGACTCTAAAAAGCACTGTAAACAGCCAACGACAAGACGACAAACACAATGAGAATATTAGAAGCATAATTCCAAGGATTCCCAGAAATACTGGTTGAGGATTTCCAGCCTGATTCCAGTGTACATATCCTGAGTGAACCCAGGGGGATTTACTGCATCTGCACCACATTCCTGAACAACGAGGCTCTTCAGATGTCTACCGTTTCCCTCTACAATCCTCATAAGCCACGCATGACGTTAGAACATAGTGGACGGGACCAGACTGGGGAAGAGCATTGCCAGCAATGATGGTGTTCTTTTCTACACAATTATTGCCTGATGCATTTCAAACAATACTTCATTGTAATACTGTTATAGCCTCAAATAAACAAAGGGAGCACGGTGGGGTCGTGGATAACTGTTGATGTCAAAATGGGGTCAGGGGCCCAAAAAGGTCAAAGCCCCGGAGTAAACCATTACAGAACATGCCAACACCTAATTGGCCTGTTTCTTAGCAACCAGACTAAACATTACCCGTTTGTCCTGGGTTGTAGATTGGTTTGTCCGTTTGGATGAACGTCACGGGGCTGTAGGGTTTGATCATGACCCTTCTCTCCTCTGTTGATAGGAATGTTTCTCCTCGAACCTCCACCTTAAAGTTCTGCACTTTGTCGCTATTCACACGAGGGGCCTGTCAGGGACGGAAACAGGGCAACGCCGGTGAACAAACGGACCGATAACATAGGACATTCAAATGTGGTGCCGTGTGGCCCAGTTGGTAAGAGCGTGCCACTAGCCACTTCAAGGTAGAGCGTTTAACTCCTGCAGGGATCCCATTATGCATTCAGCCTACTGTAAGTTACAGACAGTGGGGCAAAGAAGTATTTCTAGTCAGCCACCAATTGTGCAAGTTCTCCCACTTAAAAAGGAGAGGCCTGTAATTTTCATCATAGGTACACTTCAACTATGACAGACAAAATGAGAATTTATTTTCTCCAGAAAAATCACATTGTAGGATTTGTAATTGTTTGAACTTGTTATCAGTATAAAAAAAGACACCTGTCCACAACCTCAAAAAGTCACACTCCAAACTCCACTATGGCCAAGACCAAAGAGCTGTCAAAGGACACCAGAAACAAAATTGTAGACCTGCACCAGGCTGGGAAGACTGAATCTGCAATAGGTAAGTAGCTTGGTTTGAAGAAATCAACTGTGGGAGCAATTATTAGGAAATGGAAGACATACAAGACCACTGATAATCTCCCTCGATCTGGGGCTCCATGCAAGATCTCACTAGAGAGCATTTGGATGATCCAGAAGAAGAGAATGTCATATGGTCAGATGAAACCAAAATATAACTTTTTGGTAAAAACTCAACTCGTCATGTTTGGAGGACAAAGAATGCTGAGTTGCATCCAAACCTACTGTGAAGCATGGGGGTGGAAACATCATGCGTTGGGGCTGTTTTTCTGCAAAGGGACCAGGACGACTGATCCGTGTAAAGGAAAGAATGAATGAGGCCATGCATCGTGAAAAACCTCCTTCCATCAGCAAGGGCATTGAGGATGAAACGTGGCTGGGTCTTTCAGCATGACAATGATCCCAAACACACCGCCCGGGCAACGAAGGAGTGGCTTCGTAAGAAGCATTTCAAGGTCCTGGAGTGGCCTAGCCAGTCTCCAGATCTCAACCCCATAGAAAATCTTGAGGGAGTTGGAAGTCCGTGTTGCCCAGCAACAGCCCCAAAACATCACTGCTCTAGAGGAGATCTGCATGGAGGAATGGGCCAAAATACCAGCAACAGTGTGTGAAAACCTTGTCAAATGTTTTCTGTAAGTCTTCACCTCTGTCATTGCCAACAAAGGGTATATAACAAAGTATTGAGATAAATAAACTTTTGTTATTGACCAAATACTTTCCACCATCATTTGCAAATAAATTCATTAAAAATCCTACAATGTGATTTTCTTTCCTTATTTTGTTTGTCATAGTTGAAGTGTACCTATGATGAAAATTACAGGCCTCTCCTTTTTAAGTGGCTGACTGTATATAACTTGTCTCAATAGTATATACTAGCATTCAATCAAAACCTGGTACAAATTGGAAGAAAAGTTCTGGTAGGCCACCACTGACATTTCCCATAAAATAAGCTGGCATTGCACAAAGAACCTAAGCGATGCATCAAAGCTGAGCAGTACAGTCCACTCTTAATGGAATGGTTCTGGAAGTCCACCAGTGCTGGGCTGACCTGAAACTGGAAACAGCGGTGAAACTCTTGGTCAGAACTCTGGTGGAGAAGTCTCTTGTTCTGCCCGTCGGCCATCAGAGATACGGTCATGACCAGGGTCTCGTTGGGCTGCAGAAGGCTGGCACAAAGCTTGGCCTCTGAGCCTGCCTGGATCACTGCAGGAACGGCTACCATGTAAACCCTACAGAGAACACACCCGGCAACAGGAAAATCAGTACATCTCTAAACCCAAAGCCAGTTGAAATATACAAGAGGGGATAAAGATCTGCAGAAAGGGTAGGTGAAAAATTGCTCTCAAAAGTCTGATCACTAAATTCTAACTGCAGATGGACTTACGGTCTTGGAGTCTCTTGACAGACACAAAGCCAGTGAATGCAGGCAAAGAGTATCCATCTCCAAACCTGAAGCCCAGGAAGAACCATGACTAAAGGAGAAAAATAAAATCACCAAGTCTGTTATGACCCAGTATTCCTACTGCACAGTATACAGGTTGTGTCTAGATGGGATCCAGATTGCCAATTGACTTCACCTATAAGGTTAGAGCTTCCACAGCAGGTTAGGAGATATAGGTTAAGGGTTGGCTAATAAAATACAATTGAATTTAAAATTCTTTCCTGGGCACTGCAAACCATGCACTCCATTTCAGAAGCATCTACCCACTGACATACCACCAGACAGGGAGAAGCTTCCCCAAACAGGTCTCAGACCATTTTGTACGCATATATATTACATTTGTATTCGTGGATGTACATCCATTTCATATGATGTTAAAAATAGACATCTTACAAATTCCAATGTGTTGTGGCCAACATGAACTAGGTAGCTAACATTATCTAGGCTAAACATTAGGAGTAAAGGTGGTTAGCATGTTGGCTAACCTTCACCCTTTTAGCTAACTAGTTCCAAAGTAGATGAAGTTGCTTATTACCCAAATAGTTATACGGCAGTTTTACTACACCCACCCCTCCACCCTTTTGGTTATTGTAGCTGTCAGTCTTCTGTAAAAATACCAAACTTTACATTTCATACAGATTTCAGCCTGTCAGATTTACAGTTACTATGTTACATATAGTCCATGAGACCAGGCTGCAGACACAGGTCGGTAAAAAAGGCTCAATTGCATGTAGGTTAGTGTTTTACTTCTAAACCGAGTTACAATATATCGGGCTAGAAACTGGGCGCCAAACACAGATTGCAAAAGTGTAACGTGCACTAGGAGACAGTATTATGTTGCTAAACCCTTTTGGATTGCATTTGGTATAGCCTGTAAAAGACCAGATGCAAGTAACATTTAAAAACTATTGTTTTGGGTATATGATTGCAACACAAGTTCCTAGAACACCTGTGCACTAGGCATACTCACCGCAGCGGGTTGTCAGTCGAAAGTAAACATCCCCCGTCGGTCATGTCCCTATAAATATCCTTAGTTCCGGACTTTTTCCCCTTCTAATTACTAAGCGCTCGCACCTGCTGGATATTCAGGGAGTTCGATTAGACTGAACGGCCATTTCAAATGCTCGATCATATTGTCAACAAGGCAGCATGTTGATTACCTCAACTAACCTGTGGACTCGGTACCGGTGCCCCCTGTATATAGCCTCGTTATTGTTATTCTTATTGTGTTACTGTTTATTTTAGTCTACTTGGTCAATATTTTCCTCTTCTTGAACTGCACTGTTGGTTAAGGGTAAGTAAGCATTTCACGGAAAAGTCTACACTTGTTGTATTCGGCGCATGTGACAAATACAATTTGATTTGATTTGACCTACATCGCTTTGTTTTGAGCTGGCTTTGAAAGGGGCACCTGGCTCATGCTCCAGAGGCATCCCGGACACTCCTTCCACCGGGGTAACGCAGGACAGATAATTGAATCCCCTCCTATCACAGCCATTAAACTCTGTAACTGTTTTAAAGTCACCATTGGCCTCATGGTAAAATCCCTGAGCAGTTTCCTTCCTCTCTGGCAACTGAGTTGGGAAGGACGCCTGTATCGACACACCATCCAAAGTGTAATTAATAACTTCATGTTGAAAGAGATATTCAATATCGGCTTTTTATTTTTACCCATCTACCAACTCATCTGCTCTACTTTGTGAGACATTGGAAAAGCTTCCTCGTTTTTGTGGTTGAATCTGTGTTTGAAATTCACTGCTCGACTGAGGGACCTTACAGATAATTCCATGTGTGTTGTACAGAGATGAGGTAGTCGTTACTGCACATGATGATGATGAGGTAGTCGTTACTGTCTTCTTTCCTACCCCCCCTCCAGACCAAGGTGAAGTACCTGAAGCAGACGTCAGTGATGCTCCAGAGGGAGTTTAGAGGGAACATCCTGTCACGAGAATTATGTTCTCTATGTTCATAAACCCAATTCAATGAAGTCCTCAGCCTGAAGCCCAGAATTTGTAAGAAACTGGTTGAAATGAATCAGACGGAGGCCCAGCTACGATAGTCAGAAAGTTTATTGACGAGAGCGCCGGTCTGTTGTACAAAACAATACATTTTATACTGGCTTCTCACTCACACACATTCACACTAACATTAGCACACAATGTTCTCCTACCCAGCCGACAAAGTTTAGGGGAATCCGTGACTTACTCCCCATCCTCCCTCAAGATAGGGAGACCCTGGGAAGTACCCTCAGTGGCCCCGGCCAAGGTCGGCACCGAATCTTGCTCAGTCTGTTGTCGTGGAAATGTTCCTCTATTTACCAAATCATGAGCGCAAACCACACACACAAGTCAGAGTTTGATAACTAAGTCCATCTTTAATTATATGAGCTCTATCACAACCCTGTGACTCTCAGATCAATTCAGTGTCTTATCAATGAATTCTCTGAGAGCCCCCTTACACATTGCAACTGAGATCCTTTAATAGCAAAGAACACACATAGTCAGACAGCATAGACATAATAAATCGTTCAGCTTTGTGTCCTTACTCAAACCCTAGAACCATAAACCAATCCTCCATATCAACAGGCATATATCAAATTGTCATTTAGATACAACCAATTCTAAATACAACCAATCTTGGACAAGCTTACGGGGAGCATAGAATGATTCCAGACACTCCCCAATGGGAAAAGTAGGGAGTGACTGGCACACAGACACAGTGGAGCAAAAGATATGTTTACACATGATGACACCTTGACCTCTCCCCTCTCTGCGGCCCATGCAACTTAGTCTTGACGTAGAACAGATACTGCAACCCTGCCACAGTATTATACTAAAATAACATTCTTGATGAGAAGTAACTTACAAACATATGATGAATATAAAACATCTTACCTATGTTACCAACCAATTCTGATTATCCCAACACTGTTTGTAAGATACTATAATAGACATAACCTACACACACGGATGTATACAGTATATCACAAAAGTGAGTACACCCCTCACATTTTTGTAAATATTTGAGTATATCTTTTCATGTGACAACACTGAAGAAATGACACTTTGCTACAATGTAAAGGAGTGAGTGTACAGCTTGTATAACAGTGTACATTTGCTGTCCCCTCAAAATAACTCAACACACAGCCATTAATGTCTAAACAGTGACAACAAAAGTGAGTGGGCCCAAAGTGTCAATATTTTGTGTGGCCACCATCACCATCAGTACTCACTTAGTGGTACCACACACACACCATTAGAATAATCTCATGATTCTAATCAATTTCATACAATCATATGGTTTCAGGGTGGAATATTCTAATCATTGACATGATCAAATAAATCCCATTATCACATCCCTAACACAGTGGAGGACCTGGTACGACTACCTGGAGTAGGGCCCAAGATGGCTCCCCTGGCACCAGGTCTCTGGCATAGGTAGGTATGGCTCATTTAGGACTACAAATCACATATTCTAGTCTGCATGTTGTGATGTGGTCTGATCAGGTGCAGAGGGGTAGTTCTATTGGATTATATAGTGGGCGTCTTGTCACGGGATACTTTCATTCTACTTTTTGTTTTTATTGTGTGTGTGGCTGTGTGTACACACACACACACACACACACCGTATCTCCAACCGGAGAGACACGCAAGGCCCTGGAAGACTGGTTACCAAGGTGACACCACCACTTCCTCTGACCCATCAGGTCACTCGTTAACCAGTGTAATGACGTTGCCCTCTTTGGGTACAGAGAGCACCATCCCCCTCTCTGCTCCTTCAACCAGGCTACTGTGGTCAGCGAGGTCGTAAATTCCTAGAGAAGACCCTGCCTCATGGCCACACAGTATAGAGACAGAGGGAAGTTTCATAGAGAACAAAGGAATTTCTTCCACCTCACAGAACTTGAGGTCCGAACAACATTTATGTTCCGGAGAAAGTATAAAAGATCGGTGAAGAATCCAGCGTCGAACTGGTCCGTTTGTTACATTTCGGTGAAGCTCATGGGAGACGGTGCGGCCACATTACCATAACGCTGTTTATGTAATAGCCTCAGATATGAGGTTTACATCTAATTGTTGTATAAGATGAATGAGTGAGGATGATACTGTTTGTAAAATTGTGTAATATGATTTTGGACTTTTTAATGAAGGAAACTCCCAATTCCCTTTTGAGTTGAACTAAATCAGAGGACCGCCCATGAGCCCAGTTCGGGTCAGGCCCTTTTCTGCAATTCCGAATAAAACCCCAATCTTGAGAATTCCTCAATAGACCATGTTTTTCTCCATTACGAGAGGACAAAGGTTGCAGACCATTGCTGAATCTTTAAACTCTTAGACTATCGATACCGACAGAATAAGAACAAGTCTTTGATATTAATTACTAGTCTGCAGCTAGGAATTTGGTATCATTGAACGCAAAGAACGACAACCGCCGAAACATCCATTCTACAACATGAATGAATGTCGCTCTGAACTATCCCCTCTAATCACGACCGACAATTCTACAAAAGAAACAAACTTTTCAACAGCTATCAAGACGACACACTGAGCGTAAATATATATAGATTGTAATTGTCCCCTTCGCGTTCAATGATATCGAATGAGTGAGCATTCATGTGCAAAGGATTAGTATTTCGATTATTATAATTATCAACTCTGTGGTGACATACAAACCATTTTGTAGAATTCACAGAAATGCATAAACAAACTAAATTAATAAATTTAAGACAAATCGATGTATGGATAACATAGTGAAGACTGGGTTCGTGCAGATAACCAACAATTTACGACATTTGGAATGAGACTAACGTGAGGTAAATAATTCATTCATTCGAAGACTAATTGATCAGATATAAAATATCCGAAAAGTTTAGGAAATTATAACTTTGTAATCTGAATATTTTCCTTGGTTCCCCCGACTGCCTAGTTAGTTTCATGATTAATCAGTTTAGTCGCTTAATACTAATTACGGAGAATCTTTGATAAAAAACTAAGTCTTCAATTTTATGACAAAGACACGACACCGGTCACTGACCAATCAGATCCCTTACAGCAGGAAAGAAACATTTTGCCTTCTGTCCGACATGATTTTGATGAAGACGGCGATTGATGATCTTCCTCTCTTCCCAGACACAGGGATCTATGGAGTGAGATCAACTGGTTGCTGGTGGGGTTTGGTCAACAGGTGTGTCTACCTGTCAATCCTCACAGCACAGCTGCCCCGCCACCCATCAAGCCTCCCCAGCCAAGAAGCCTAAAGTTGGGTCCCCTCGCTCACCACTCCAGGGTCAAGCTGGAGCCTGATTTGGGGTTACCACCCCCCTCCTCCTCCTCCTCAGCCCCACCGGTCAAAGAGGAACCTCTGTCTACGACCCTCTCCCCTCCTCTGCTGCCCAGAAAGAGGAAGTCCAAGCCACAACCTTCGACATGATACGACAGAAGGGGGTAGAATCCCTTTAGAGATGTAGGGACCTTGTTCTAATTCTCTCCTTGCCACTTCCCTTGACTGATTTGAAATGAGCGGTACTAGAAATAGGGTGGTAACTCCTACTAGCCCAGTGGTATTAACTTCTTTAGCGGGGACACCATTTTTGGACCAAATTTCTGTGGACCCCATTTATTTTGATGAGAAATTCTCACAACACCAAAGCTAATAAACCAATAAATGTTCAATCAAAATTCTCAAATGATCTCAAACAATAACCGCCACTAATGTTTTGTTCCCAAAGAACCAGGGCTTCATGTCACAGACTGAGGAACAAAAGAGATGAGAACCCAAAGTTGCATACACTTTTGTACAGTTGGCGACCCTGATTAACAGCACAGATGGAAACTACACCTCCAGAGAGCTGCTCTGTTTACTGGACCCAATCACATTCCTTAAAATGTACCCCAGGATGAACACCACTGCCTCAATACTCAAAGACAAAAGGCTCCAGAAAGGGGTTCTAATGAAACACTTTATTTCCAGATCCATAGTTTTACTTCAGCACTTGAAAGACGTCTCAAGGGTTGCAGGTGTGACATCTTCTTCCATCTGTCAAGGAGCAAAGACATTTAATGAATCCTTTAGCAAACTGACCAGCATTTAGATTAAAGGAAGACTGGCTCCCTAAAATCATGTATAGTACACAATTCATCACCAATAACTACAGATTTCAAGTAGCTCACCAGTTTGGAACCCCTACTTGCAAGGGAAGACGTATTCTGTCTCAGCCTGGTCACCTGTAACCACAAGACAGCTTCGTCTCAGTAAATGAAAACAAGTTGACCAAATGTTCCTCAGAAGAGGGGCTAGTAGAGTAACTTACTTGGCTGGTAGTAGTCATAGATCTTGACCACTGCTGGCTTTAGATTCTGTACTGGGAGCTCCTGTATGATGTCCAGGGTGATGCGGAAAGGAAGTGATGTCAGCTGTTGGGAGAAAAACAAACATACGGGTCATTAAATGATCAAAGCAGAAGTTACTGTACATCAAAATATATTATGTTTAAATGAAGCGCCATGTGAATGGTTTTCACCTCACCTCTGTCAAGTACATTAACACATGGTCATCTTTGATATCAACACGAGCCACTTGACTTGAACCCCTCAGCTGTGAAGACAAGTCATTGATATTGCATGAACAAAGAACCGTCATCCTTAAACAAAAGGACACAGATGAGGCAAGACCTCCATGGATAAAGGGCCCAACAACTCACCCTCCCCAAAGAGTCTGGATCTGGAGAAAACCCAGAGAGCATTTTCAAATCCACTATAATCATATTGGTGGTGAGCTCCTTTCCATGATATCTGAGAAAGATGATTGACAACTGATTTTCATAATCAAATGCTTGGATTATTTTAGCCATAAAGACCAGATAAGCATTCTGACTGATCCAAGCCGAGGTACCAACCAGAAGGTCAATAACCTATGCACAGGTATAGCACTAATTCATTTTGGTCAAACCCATTCTGCAGATCACGCTCCAAGATGACACATTTCAAATAATTCATACAAATATGTCCTTCATTCTTACAGAGACTGGAGCTTCAGCGTGACTCTGGGTCTCAAAGACGTCCTGTTGCAGTCCACCTCTGGAGTCACCTGGATACTGAGCGTTGTGCTTCTGGTAGGAGTAGGGACGTTGTAGCGGAGCACCACCTGGGATAGAGAAGAGGAAGTCAGGGAAACCATCCTGTCCGAATACAAACATTTTATGAGCCAGAAGAAACAGCTTCCCTGTAATGTGTATTAAAGTGCATCTTGCGCCACAGGACTGGAGGAGAGATGCATATTCACTGACCTGCACTGAGGCACAAGCACTGCCCTGCACTTCAACGCTGTACTTCCCTTCTGTGTCCTGCAGCGCCCTCTCCTGGTACAGAAGCTTGTTGTTTTGGTTCACATGGAAGAGGCACCGGTCCCCACTGGGAGACCTTACAGTCACTGTGCTGGCTCCTCCTCTACTGAACACCCTGGTGGAGTAGAGAGCCAGGGCCTGGAGGGCCACCACCGTGTCCTAGACATGCACACCACAGGACAATCAGTTCAAAATGAAAAGAGACCATTTTGAAGGGTTGATTATTTTCCTCACATTGAACAGTTGCTCTATCAGTGGAAGGGAGCCTCACCAGGTTGGACATGAAGAACACATGCCCTGTGGTCTGATACAAGTCAATGTTTGTACTAGTGCCCCATTTCAGACCACTGGTGTTTAGGAAGTATACCTGGGTGGAAGAGAAGCCTCCGTAGGCGTTCTGCTGCCTCACCAGCCACCTGACGATGCGGGAGGCGTAGCCCAGGTCAGAGGTAGACCGAGAAGAGGCACTGAGGGACGCCAGCAGAACGTACGAGCTGATCTCCACCTCCAGGGAGGGTGAGGTCTCCGAGGAGGACTGGGACCAGTGCAGGAGACCCCCTGAGGGTTGAGGAGCACACACACACACACAAGAATAAGGACTAGCTTATTCATCCTAATACAGACTACACAATACAAAGTTCTGACCTCCCCAATTCATTTCCAAAACTATTTTAGGGTATTTTTTTCTTAACAATAATTTAAAGTTACTATTGTATTGGGCCCATCTGGAGTGCCAGATGGTTTGCACTTTTAGGAGTACTCCATTATCCAGGCATGCTCAATCAAGGCAAGACAGCGCTACCAGGATATAGCTCACCCTCTTGAAATGAGATGGTGTCGAGGTGCTGCAGAAGCCGGGCCCGTGTCTCCACGTCACCTGCCAGGGTGAAGGTGTAGGCCAGCAGAGCAGTAGCGTAGGTGTTGGACAAATCACTGGTGGAGTTCTTCAGGCAAGACAAGCTGTGGTCCACAACAGGATCCTAGAGCACAGAATGACAGCAGCACATTAAAAGCCAGCCTGGTCCCAGATCAGTTTGGACTGGGTTCCATTCAACTTGCTGTTCTGGGGCCTCAGGCAGTTCAAATTGTTGATTAGGGAACACTTTCTGCTGAGGAACGGGATTGTTTGTAAAGGGCATAATTTGTGTATATGCAGAGGTCCCCTGCTAAAAATAAACACCAACAGATCTGGGACCAGACTACAGCACATTTCCTTTCTCACTTTACAGTAGCAACATACCTTAAGGGAACATTTTGACAGTCGCCATATGGTTAGTGAGAAAGTCCATATTGCAAATATACGGTCCCTTACTAGACGTCCGAAAACGTTTGTAAAATTCACGGACGGAGTCGGGCCGTGCGGCAGGGCCGGATCTACCGGGAAGTCAAACGAACTCAGACATTCGGTTTCCGTTTGATAAAATAATCAAATTTGTCATTATTCCGCTGTCCCGGTAAATCCCACAAGAGGGCATAAGCAATCATATTGCAAATGTACAAAACATCACGAATCACAACGTGGCCTTCTCCTAAACGGAAATTATTTCAAAGCCGAAACTTGGTGAGCGTAGGTTTGGCATAATGGGCAGTTGGCCCCGAACAAGATGGCGTCTAGGCCTCAACGGTTCTTGAGTTATGGCCATTTTTCTGGGAAAAAAGGTCCAAAATTAAAATGAGCAAGTCAAGTCAAGGAGCCTCTGGTGTAAATAAAAAAAAGAACCAGCCATTTATCTATCGTAATTTAAGAGAAATCGTACAATGTCAAATTGGTGATGTTTTTTTTTTTTTAAACAGTTACAGATCCAGTTGCAGGGTGTTCATACGAATCTTTTTAAAGTGTGCTGCGGAGCTCTGCGAGATTTGTGATTTTCTGAAATAACACTCACTAAACCCTCCGTAAATAACTCAGTTAAAACTCAGGATTCTGTAAAGGCATACCCCAATCAGGATATGAGTTTATTTATAGCTTCCTGTGCCAACCGGAAGTGCCTTAAATGGTGTCATATTGGCTGTTTCCAAGGGTTAGAAAGGTCAGATCTTTTCAAAACTTCATATGTGTGATTAGGCAACCCCCATGAACTGTAAATCAGTCATTTTTCCCATAACATTTCAAAGAAAAACTAAATCACACACAGCTTGGCAGGAGGGACCCATTGGGGTGCAAAGAGACAGACAGTGCCTGTATTAGTTAACCTTGTTGGAACTTTTAAAGAACCGTCAGACCTAGAGTTCCGAAACCTGTTCTAGACCGCAGGTCGATAGAGCCACGTAACTCACCACGCACTAGAAGGTTCTCGGACCGAGAAACAGCCTCGTACATTTGCAATGACTTCAATTCATTTTGACCATCACGAAAATGACAACATTTAGAAATGTCCCAGAGTCGCAAGACTAGGTGCATTGCGACCGCCTCGGCCCATATAGACGGACCCCAACGTTTTTGTCCGATAGCTCATTCAAGGACCCCGTAGCAAGGCATGGAAAACAGTGGATTTTCAGCACCAATTAGGGTCTTGCTCGGGCACCAAATGACCTATCGAGCCTGAAACTTGGGATTCTGAGTTGCCTCAGCTAGGACCCGCAGCTGGAACGTAACTACGTTTTTATTATGGTTTGAAGAGAAGGCGTTGTGAATTTTGGGCCAGCTCTGTAGTATGAGATAGTTGGCTACTAAACGATTTGGAAAAAGTGGGTTTGGTGTCAGAATGATATCTAATTGACTGATGGACAGTGACTTGCTGGTGACTACTGTCCATTTGCAATATGTTTAAACAGTGAGGTACCAGAATCACTGCCCAGCCATCAATTTTGCATTCCTGCAGGATTTTTTTAGCATGACAAATTCGTGATGGTAAATGCCCATTGAACCATATTGCAAATGCACAGTGAATTTGCAAAAGTGAGAAAACATAAACCAATAATGAAATCAACACAACGAGCGATCAATGCCCGGCCATCCTGTGTTCATCAGGCCAGTCAATTTGGCATTTCTGCAGGATTTTTGAGCATGTCAAATTAAGACATTTGGCCCCAAAAAAAAGTTACTTTTGACTTCCTATGAAATCACATTGCAAATGGACAAAACATATGCACAAGTAAAAAATAACAAATGACTAAAGTATGTTGATGAAGTCCTTATACATGTGTAATTGACACAAATCAAAAGAATTTCGAAAAACGATCCAGAAAGCACTTTTTTTGCATTTTTTTTTCTCACTTTTTCAAAATGTTGCTTTTTGATGTTGACTTGTTGCATTTGCAATATGAAAAACCACAGTGGATTTTCAAAGTGTTACACCTGGCATTTGCCATATGGCATTTGCAATCAACGACGCCGAATTGAGCGGTATTGGACACCGTGTATATGGTTTGTCCAGTGCCAATAACTTCCCATTCATTTTTGTCCATTTCAGGGGGGTGTTCCCTTCCATATCTAAGCCCATTCTTTGTCATTTCATAGGCTACTAGCAGAGAAATTACTTCACTACGTCGTAGAAGCTGTAAATGACAGTTGATGTAAGACAGATTTCATACAGGAGGCTGAATGAGTTGCCTGTAATGACGGTGTGAGAAATGGTTCCACGGAGTGAAGCTACTTACCGTCACGGACATGTTGAGCTCCAGCATTGAAGCAGTGATGTAAGCCGTCAGTGTGACTTCATCCGTCACTCCACCCTAGAAAACAATGTCAAGACACCAACTGTATCTAGCCTGTTGAAATCAAACTACGGCCGGTCTGACGAAACAGACAACCAGTTTATTAGCAATATAAATACCTTCATTCGGTTGTTCAAGAGCTTCCCTAAAGTTCTGAAACAGCCATGTTGGCCTTGTTGACGGTCCAACCAAGTCTTGGATTGCTCCATCGTTGCCGGGTCAACATAGATGAAAGACTGGGCTTTGCCGAAGGATCTCAAGACAAAAGCAGTCAGCCTGAAGAAAGAAGTGGATTCATTTAAAAGCCCTGACATAATATCGTCAAGCTCCAAGTCATGACATCACACGTCAGCTGTCCTATCCATCGTCTCCATGCCAGAGATGCCATTTGATTGGTCAATACGTCATTGAAACTACCAGTAGGTGAAAAACAAGCCAAGTACTCACCAGGTGTTCCCCAAGCCTTGTCCAAACGTGCTGTACGCACCATCGGCATTCTTGTAGTTCAGCTGCCTTTGGTAACCTGCCGGTGGGTTTTTATCATCAACGGTGACCAAGCGCTTGTTCTATTCCCAGAGTTGTGCCCCAAACGGCTCCCTATATATCCACATCAGGGCTCTCCAACCCTGTTCATGGAGAGCTACTCTCCAACCAAGTTGTAATTAACCCCATTCAACCAGCTAATTATTAGAAGGGGAGCGAGATTAGGGTTGGAGTGAAAACCTACATACAGGACAGTAACAAGGTCGGAGAGTCCTGCCCTATGTAAGGAATAGGGTGCTATGAGACAGTGTCAATATTCTACCATCAAATGACTTCAGTAGAAAACCATGTGTTGGGTCAGTGATATCATCTGTTATGCAGCTCCGCCGTTACCATGACAGCAGGGTACACCGTGGAGAAACACTTTAAAATAGAAAACAAAATTCTCTAATTGGACAAATCCAGCCCGGTTTGTGGATTTGGCATCTAATCAAGACAGATTTTAAGGGACTCTCCTACCACTAGTGAGGAACTTGGTGGCCTTTTCTAGGATGGCTGGCGTGAGCTGCTCTGTGTTCCTCAGGTACTCCAGGATGTAGATATTGGGGGAGAGCAGGGCCATATTCTGCTCCCCACACCCATACGGCATCTGCAACAGTCCATCCAGGTTGTTGAGGGCCCGACCCAGGATGTCCCCTACAGAGAAAAAAGGGACTTCTGTTACAGCAAACAGCAGCATCGTCACTTCCCACCACTACACAATGGTTTATTTTACCCAGAACTGAGAGGGAAATCCTAGCAGAGCCATCCACCACATTCTGGGGAAGTTGCAGTTCCACCTCCTCCGTCAGAGCTTCTCCTGTGGACACAAAGAGGAGCTGAATGAAGATGATCACGTCAACCACCGTGAACATTCAACGTTGATTCATTACTGACCAGTAGGACACAGCAACCAGTTGTAGGTGTGGCTCTTCTCTGTTCCCTCAGCCTGGAGGAGGAGAGGGATTCATTTCAGAGGCAGTATCTGTGCTACCTAACGTTAGTTCTCCCACAGCAGTACACTACATACCTTCACCAGCAGGCTCCGTGTGACTGTGTCAACGCGTCCTCTCTCCGGTACGTTCACAACCCCATTGTCACACGCAGTCTGGGACCGGACAGCCTCCGCACTAACAGACACGTTCAAAACCCCTACACACAGTACAGCGCAGGTTACACAACATCCAATACGGTGACAGTACACAACTCAGGTTGACATGCATTCTGCCGTTTGAACAGATGAAGACTAACCCAGGACAGAGGGGGCCATTGTCCAACTGAAGGTCTTTCGTCCATTGGCACACAAGCACGAGGAGTCCTGGACATCACGCAAGGGTGTGAGAGTGTAGTCCGAGGAAAGAGCTGGAGTCACAGAAACCTGCCAAAGAGGAACACGGCGTAAGATAACAATACAACTCAAGAAACCATCCTGGTGCAGTGTCGTACCATGATGCACTTGGAGAGGTAGTTAAACACAGTGGCCTTCAGCTCAAAGTGCTCTCCCCGGATGACTGAGTAGGGCAGGGTGAGCTCCAGGAAGAAGGGCTGGAAGACCGTGAGCTCCACCAGAGGAGCCAGACCGAAGCCACTGGGGGCCAGGCAGAAGACCTCAGTCTCCCAGGTGGTGATGGTGTCTGGGACTGTCAGGGGGACATCTAAAGATCCAGACTCCCTGGAATACAGAGGTCAGAGTTCAAACAGAAATCCACCACGTGTGTCTCATTTCAACACAGTTTGTTGTTACAAATGCATTTAAGCTTTATCTAACCAGGGACACCCATTGAGGTCAAAGGGTCTTTCCTAAGAGAAAGCTGGCCTACAGAGGTTCAGGTTCCTAATCTACACCACTACTGTTTGGATACGAGGCAAGAGCTAAGAGGGCTTTCACCAGAGGTCGGCCTCACTCTGCAGAGCACTTACCCAACTTCCACAAGGTCCCAAATCCATGTCTCAGGGAAGAATGTACGGACCGTCTGTATGGGTGGCGGAGGTGGAGCGGCAAGTCCACCAGCCACAGCCATTTCAAGTCTAGGACCCGCTGATCCAGGCCTAGCCGATCCAGGCCTAGCCATTAGGCTGTAAGCTACTACCAACACAAAACATGGCCATTAGTGTCAAGTTAAAAATAGACTGAATGCTGCTGGGCTCAGTGAGTGCATGCAGTGTTTAGACCAGGCTTTGTTATTCTAGCAAAAGGTCATCCATAACCCAAGATTCATTAGACTTGGCAATGAGAATAAGGGTTGGTAAGGACATCTCACCATAGGAGCGATAGTACTGGTTCCCCTGGTAACTGAGGCAGGAAGGTACTCTTATATCCAGGTTAGTCGCTAGCTTCAATCCCAGTGTCTAGAAATAGCAGAACCAATTTAGTAATAAAAGTCAGTTTGTCATTCTATTAAGTTTAACACATTGTAACAGTACGGTGACTGATTCTTCCCAGAAAGAAGAAAAAGAGGCTTCAAGTTGAGAAAACAGGGCAGAAATATTTACCTGAAAAACTGCATAAGGATCATTTGTCTGCTCAGACGGTCCATATGGGTGTGGTATTATGGATCTCCTTGGTCGAACGCGTAAACATGCTACTGGATCTTCAAGCTCGTAGGGAATATAGGTCATTTCCTTGACCGGTAACAAATCAAATATCTGGAAAGGGACAACAGGGAGGTGTGAAATTACCTTGTTCATTGGGGACCAAACAGAACAGACTGAAACGACTACTTTTTGTTGTCCATTGCTAAACGTTCAACAAGGAGGTGCTTTCCAGTTACTGAGAGGCAATAGAAAGTGGGCCTCAAGCCAGAGAATGAGTCCCATCACATTTGATAAAAGCTCCCTACAGTGAACAGATCCACTCCATGTCTGCTGTAGTCACTGGTTGTATTCCCAGCACCACCAAAACAGTAGGTATGGTGGTACCACTTGTTCACTTCAGTGAGCCGTGTTACCTTGTCAGCATCCAGCCTCTTCCCTGGCTCCATGATGCCAACACTCTGGTCAACAGCACTGAGGCCACAGAGGGAACCGGGCCGGGCCGAGAGATGCAGGGTGTTCTCCTCCCCTGGGACAGCGTTGGAGGGAGAGAACTCCACCAACACCTGGCAGACACAGATCCCATTACTCCAGGTATGATACAGTCTGCATGGAAATACTGGACACCTTTCATAAAAGGACAACAATGTTTGTGATGTACAGTCACTGGGGATATGCCAGACTCCTCCACACACACACACACACCTTGTTCCTGAAGCATTTCTCAGTGGGGAAGTTCATGCTGTGGGCGATGACAGTCTCACTGGGTAGCATACTGTACACCAGGAGCTGAACCACCGGCGCCATCTCTGGGACCACTGCCAACGTCAAGGTGACGTCACCCTCAGCTACTGCAACGCAAGAGCAGGTCACTCATTAAGCACCTTCCAGAACGTTCAGAATCACTTCATGAAATTCACTCACCAGGACTGTCCTGCTGCACAGTAACATTGATGTGTCCATGCTGAACTATGACCCCTCTGGACAAGGCCTGGAGGGAAAGGAAACAGTTCTCAGCAAGAGTGGAAACGTTGCAACCTGGACTCACGGGGTTGACGTAACACGGTTAACAAATCCAGGACTCCAATTAGTATGATACGTTAGCACCTATTCATTTGTGGATGCCCATCATCCATTTTATATAGGTTATGAATTTGATAAATGTATTATTTATAGATTACGAATTCCAATTTGTAACATGAGCTAGGTTGGGTTACAGTGGTTGATTAGGAGTATTGGTGTAGTTTAGGAACATCCTTCCTTTGAAAGTGTGGCTCGGGCCTGAAATGATCCTGGTCAAAAGGAGTGCAAATAGGAAATATGGTGCTGTTTGAGAGGCACCATGGGTTTGCAGGTTGTTCCTGGTTCTACTCACCAGGTAGAGGACAGCCACAGAGCCCTTTGGGACAGTCTCCCCTACGATGGCATAGCGGATGGTGATCGACACCGCCTGCCCACACGCCAGTGGTTTCTCCACCTTCTGAATAGCCAGGGAGCTGGACGGTTTAATGTCAGGGGCAGCGGGCTGGATCAGCGAGAGTAGGTGTTGCCCTCTGTTGAAATAGGGGACCCTGTATCCTGGGTACTCCACTTGTGGGGTGTCGCTCACCTGGAAAGGAACAAAAGGAATAGTAACTAAAGGCCCAATCCTAAATCAACCCCTTGAGCCCGTCCTATATACAGTGGGGATCTGAGAGGATGACAGGAAGCAATATGGTAACAGATCCACCTTACTTCCACCTAGCCTGTTAAGGTCATGACCTCTGGGCATCGTTTCCCCAACAGTCCTGGGGACCCCAAGCGGTGCACGTTTTGGTTCCCCCGTCACAGGAATGTCATAATTCCTATCTCTGTTTAAGAATTTCTAAGATTCTTATTTGTATAAAATAGACAGGGACCAGTCTCCTCAAAATTAGATGATAGTATTTATTCTCGGAGCTCGCTGCCATGAAACCACAAACAGTTTATATACTAAATATGACGCCATAGGTTATAAAATGTCTTTCCTCCTATGACCAGGACAGAACAGGTTCAAAAGTTTATTCCAACCCACTAGCTCACTCACTCCAGACACACACTTATCCAGATTAACTTCTGGAATCTTCACCTTCATCCATCACTATTTAGAAGACTTTTCCATTATCTGGAACTCTCTATCTTATCTAAACATCCCAGAGCTAAGTTGAGTCGGTTCAACCATAGGTTAACGACCCTTTTTGCTTGCTTAAAAAGCCACAATCCTTCCTTATGAATTGACATTATTAATCAGATATAATAAAGAGTATAAGTTTAATTAGTTATAGTTCTATTTAAAATGTAGATATTGTTTAGTCCCAGACACTGGCATCGAGTATAAAGTCTCTCAAACCTAGAAGGAATCATACTTACTACGAGGTTAATATTCTCTTTGGGCAGACTGGTTGTGTTGACGGAGAACCTGGCAATACCACGACTGTCCGTGGTTAGGTTCTGTAGTCGTAGATATGAGGACCAGCCTTTCTCCTCGAACAGGTAGACTAACATGTCAGAGATGGGTGTGTTGTTATATCGAACAGCATTTATCTGAAGAAAAAGGGGGGTGTTGTATGAATGAAGTGACACCACATACTGGTAGTTCAGGAAGCAGGACAAACCAAGCATACACAATGCAACAGGAACACCATTTGGACTTACCTTGCCTTCGATAATTGATCCATGCTCATAGATTTGGGGCGTGTCAACAAATGTGAATTCTCCAATCACATAGGAGAGCTCTACATTTTTTTCCTCAGACAGTGTAATACCTGTCAAATGAAAACAAATATGGTTTTATTTCACAATACAGAAACTGAATTGCAGTGCAGCTTCCACAGAATATTAAAACAGCATTACATAAAACCCTGCTGCAGCACCAACGGTCAAAAAGCTCTTTCTTACAAAACCTTGAGCCAACGCAGAGTAACCCAAACTCAGTTCTGGGGACCCCCCCTGGGTGCACCTTGTAGTTTCTTGCCCTGGCACTCCAGCTGATTCAAATCAAAACTACATTATGAGATGGTTATTTCAGTCAGCTGTGTAGCGCTCGGGCAAAAACCAAAACATGAACCCAGGGGGAACCCCAGGACAGTTAGGCAATAGTTACGTCGCCATCAGCTGAAGTGAAATGAAGGGTTTGTATTGAGTCAACAACATGATGCATCTCATAATGATTGTGATGAGGACTTGCCTGTCCCCTCCTCCTGTACTTCTGCATGGACACTAAACACGTCTCCCAGCAATTTCTCTCCTGCATTCTTTGTGAAAAGTGCCATGTTGAAGACACAAGAAGCACAGCCAGTATGGTCCATCTAGGAAAAGCAAGCAGAACCACACATAAAAACAGATTTAAATCCCATTCAAAATGTAATAGGTTGGTAAAAACAGCACTACTCGTTTTAGGAAAGCATACAGACCTCTATTGACTCTTTGTGGCATGGAGGTGTGTAATCAGGAACTCCTTGTGGATTTCGCTCATCAATTGTTATTGGTATCACTGCATTGTCCACCAAAGGTCGGCACAACTTGACCCCTGCTTTACCAGGTACAGGCTGCCCATACGTGTATCTGATTTCAATTCACAACAAGACAAGTGTCAATTTCCTACATCCAGTTACCATATTAAAAACATAAGACCTAAAGGCTTCAAGTCAGGCGTTTAACACGGTCAATGAATCTGGACCTGTATTCATAGAGCCTCAGAACGGGATCAGTTTTAACTATAGATCATAATGAACAAGGTCACATGTCAGGCTGGGACCTGATCCTAGAACTGCCATCCTAATTTGAGATGCTTTATGACCGAAGAACCAGCTGTTCATGTGATTGCCACTAACAAATCTCAGGGATCCTAGCAGCAGTAGCACTATAGGTCTTCAATTAGCATGGGTCATTAATGCAGACCACATGCATATTTAAATAAGTGTATTATGTCAAATGAAGCTACAGTACTAGCAGAGGCTGCTGCCTACAGACTTGACATCATTGGAATACTAGTCACTAATAATGCTTACATACCTTGCATTACTCATCTCATATGTTTATAGTGTATTCTATACCTCTGACATTGATCATCTATCGCTGCACCCGCAACATGAACCAATAAAATGTTATTTACTTGTATTTTCAAATCCTTCATTTGAAACGTGAAAGTAAATGTAATACTTCTAATAGTAGTTGAACCCAGGTCTGCCTTCACGTAATGAGATAATTAATGACATGTAGTGGAGTTAGACATCACCTTGTAACTACAGTACATTGCAAATCACCAATAGTGTTTACTCACTCTGCACACACTTTCACTTCATACTCTTCTTGAACAACGCTGATCTTGTCAGTGAGGTTCATTTTGATCTCAAACTTGGGCAAAACTACAGATAAAAAGAACAGCAGTCAACTCCAGAACGTTCCAGGATTGTGATGCATTGATGCAACATTACCGAGCATGAAAGAGAAACTCAACCTACCATACTGTTCTACCTTGAAGTTGTGGTAGATTTTCTCTTCACCAATCCACACTACAATGGTATAGGATCCTACAGGTGCTTCAGAGTTCAGGGGGTGAGAAAGCTGCAGAATGTTGCCACTGGATGTAGTGTTGACCCACTGTCCAATCCGGTTGTGATTAACATCCTGTTGGTTCATAGGAAGGGGCATGTTCAGCAGGACACAACGTTGTGGAAAGTTCACAACGGTATACAGGACAAGGAGTCAGTTCTATCTGCAACATTCATCTACCGAAGAGGGCCCAGATTACACACAACGCTGATTGGAAGTATTTAGCCATCTTCTACAGTAGGTGGATATGAGGACCTAGCTAGCAGGGGGAGTCATAATGCTGCAGTCTTTACACGGACAGTCAACATAAAGTTACACCAACAAGGATCTTACCTCAAGTTCCACAATGTTGTACTGTGAAGGGCAAAGACAAGAGATGGGCGTCATGTTTCATTAAGAACTCCAATGCCAAAACGGAGCATAGCTGTCTACAGCTACTAGACAGGTGATTGGCTTGGTCACTTAACGTAAACATCACATGTAACATTTGCAATTCAATCTCAGGAAAAGATGATCCCATACATTCCAATCTGACCTATACGAATGGAAGCCTCATGTCATGGCTGTACATAATACCAGACTGCTATGTCCATCACAGTATTGTGACACTTCTGCATCTTGGATTGAAATAGTAGAGACTGAACTAAATACTATTGTCCATCGTATATTTTCAACTCACCAGCTGATTGACGGGGCTAAAATGGGTATCCAAGGTGACGACTCTAAAAAGCACTGTAAACAGCCAACGAACCAAGACGACAAACACAATGAGAATATTAGAAGCATAATTCCAAGGATTCCCAGAAATACTGGTTGAGGATTTCCAGCCTGATTCCAGTGTACATATCCTGAGTGAACCCAGGGGGATTTACTGCATCTGCACACATTCCTGAACAACGAGGCTCTTCAGATGTCTACCGTTTCCCTCTACAATCCTCATAAGCCACGCATGACGTTAGAACATAGTGGACGGGACCAGACTGGGGAAGAGCATTGCCAGCAATGATGGTGTTCTTTTCTACACAATTATTGCCTGATGCATTTCAAACAATACTTCATTGTAATACTGTTATAGCCTCAAATAAACAAAGGGAGCACGGTGGGGTCGTGGATAACTGTTGATGTCAAAATGGGGTCAGGGGCCCAAAAAGGTCAAAGCCCCGGAGTAAACCATTACAGAACATGCCAACACCTAATTGGCCTGTTTCTTAGCAACCAGACTAAACATTACCCGTTTGTCCTGGGTTGTAGATTGGTTTGTCCGTTTGGATGAACGTCACGGGGCTGTAGGGTTTGATCATGACCCTTCTCTCCTCTGTTGATAGGAATGTTTCTCCTCGAACCTCCACCTTAAAGTTCTGCACTTTGTCGCTATTCACACGAGGGGCCTGTCAGGGACGGAAACAGGGCAACGCCGGTGAACAAACGGACCGATAACATAGGACATTCAAATGTGGTGCCGTGTGGCCCAGTTTGTAAGAGCGTGCCATAGCCACTTCAAGGTAGAGCGTTTAACTCCTGCAGGGATCCCATTATCATTCAGCCTACTGTAAGTTACAGACAGTGGGGCAAAGAAGTATTT
>NW_022263738.1:0-44296 GCF_002021735.2 Oncorhynchus kisutch
ATCATTTATTGCATATTTTCATATGGAACACGTACATTTTTTAAAAATACTTTGGCAAAGGGTCAAATCTACAAAACTCTTGTCTGTTACAGATTCTAGTTTTGGAAACACAATACTGTATGGAGATCAAATGTTTAATAGATGAGAAAATTAGCAGAATGTCGGCCCAAACTCCATCTTCTCCCATTGCTGGCCACTGGGCTTCCTCTCATCACCATATTTAGTATTGAGTGACCAGATGCTAACCAGACACCAACCAGATGCTTCATATTCATACAACTGGTGAAATATCTGTCTGATTGTTCTGTGCTACTGGTGTGTACTAGCTATAACAAAGAGGAAGTGGAGGGCTAATTTGGCTGAAAATCTTCTCACTCCAGCAAGTGGGTTGTTTCGCCAACCAAGCAAGGAGTTTTTGTATGGCGGTCAATGAGTTTTGAATTTGGTCAACAAAATGTATGGCCTATTTTCTAGTGAGGTGTATTTGATCTAATATATGTTTCATAATGTTCAAGTTAAGTGTACTGCTATAGGTCACGTGACAGCCAGCAACCTTCGGAAAGTATTCAGACCCCTTGACATGTCCACGTTTGTTATCCCATAATGGACAAGTGAAATGGTTGTTTAAAAAAACAAATACCTTATTTACATATGTATTCAGACCTTTGCTATGAGACTCAATTGAGCTCAGGTGCATCCTGTTTCCATTGATCATCCTTGAGACACCTGTGGTGAATTCAAGTTGATTGGATTTGATTTGGAAAGGCACCACACCTGTCTATTTTAAGGTATCACAGTACACATCAGAGCAAAAACCAAGCCATGAGACAGATTGTGTCAAGGCACAGATCTGGGGAAGGGTACCAACAATTGCATCATTGAAGGCACACCAAGAACACAGTGGCCTCCATCATTCTTAAATGGAAGAAGTTTGGAACCACCAAGACTCTTCCTGGAGCTGGCCGCCCGGCCAGACTGAGCAATCGGGGGAGGAGGGCCTGGTCAGGGAGGTGACCAAGAACCTGATTGATTTGATTAGATTTGATTAGGATCTCTTTTAGTCCCCATTTGGACTAATCTTCCAAGAGTCCTTAAACATACAATTTATAATACAAACACACTTTCACATATAACACACTATTACAAACATACATAATACACTAGCATAATGACCCAATAAATACTCAGTCTAAATAAATATTGATTCTTCGTCTACTATAGTCCCACAACATTTCTATATACTATATTTAAATTGTTTTTAAATAATGTTTAAACTTCTATATTGAAAGGTTTCTAGTTGCTCAGTTAATTTATTCAATTTCTTTATTGCTCTAAATCGAAATGTTCTTTTGCCAATTTTTTTTTTTGTCTGGATAACGCATAGATGGTGGACAATCTATTCCTAGTATTTACTGTCTGTCTCTTACCAACTGAATACCATTGTGAATAGAACTTGGCCGTTTTAAATGATGTATATTATAAAATAAGCATGTTTTTTCAATTATCTTGTTGATTGATGACCAACCAAGAACACTGCGCATGACTGCAACAGAAGAACCATATCTCCGCCTTAAAACAATCCTTGCTGCTTTGTTCTGTGCATTCTGCAGCCTCCTAACTTCACTAGATGATGCATTTCCCCAGACCACTGAACAATAGTTCACTTGACTCTCAACCAATGCCTGTGTTATTTGCTGAAGGATTTTCCCTGGTAAATATTTAGCTATCCTTCTGATTATGCATGCTGTTTTTAATATTTTTTTTTTACATAGATTAGGTATTTGAGACGACCATGATAAGCAGTTGTCTAGCTGCACTCCCACTAGTTTGATTTCTGCCACTTCTTCAATTTGTACACCTCCCATACTTAATTGTATCCCATGCTGTTTTGGCCTTTTCCTAGTTGAACAGACCAACATAACTTTGGTTTTCTTGGTGTTTAAAGCAAGTTTGTTTTGGCAAACCCATTTCCTGATAATCTCCTTGCAAAGCTTGCTGTACCTGTTGGCTACTCTGACAGAGCTACAGAGTTCCTCTGTGGAGATGGTTGTCCTTCTGGAAGGTTCTCCCATCTCTGCAGCACTTCACCAATCAGGTCTTCATGCTGGAGTGGGCAGATGAAAGCCACTCCTCAGTAAGGCACATGACAGCCCAATTGGAGTTTGCCAAAAGGCATCTAAATAAAGGACTCTCGGACCATGGAAAACAAGATTCTCTGGTCTGATGAAACCAAGATTGAAGTCTTTGGCCTGAATGCCAAGCGTCATGTCTGGAGGAAACCTGGCACCATTATGTGCTTCGGCCTGTGCAACGCTCCAGCTACTTTTGAGCGTTTGATGGACAGGGTGCTGGATTGCATCCCCAACAGCAGTGTCTGGTATATCTGTCTGGTATATACTTAATTTATTTGGCATGGGCTACGGCCAAACAGTAGCCTGTGTAAAGTTGGGTTAATAAACCATCAATTCGTAAACTCAACCCTCTGTCTGGACAATTGTTCCTTTATGATCTGGTCAGGTCATTACAATATAGAGAGGCTCCTGTAGGAACACCCCCGATTTGCGGGCTGCAGTTGCAACCTAATTTCTAACAAACTGTCCTATCAGTTGTTCTCTCGACGGCTAGTCAATCAATTTACCTCAATGTTTTCAATTTAGAGTATATTTGCAATCCTTTCCATTGCTGTAGGGTAGATAATGGCGGGCAGTCAAGCTTCTCTTGCAGGTCCTCAACTGCACGGCAGCGCTTAAAAGGGCAATGGCTAGCCTGTAGCGAGCTTGCTAACAAAAAGCATTGCATGTGTCATTAGTGACTGAACAGCGGGCAAGTGAAGGTAGAACTGTATTGTGCGGTTCTTCCTCGTGGCAGCTGGTTTAAAGAAACAACCGCGGTGCCTCGACATAAAACATCATGCAACCGAATACCTTTTATTGATGGCTCCACTCGACAGCCTTATCAATGTTTCACTTTGTTAGTGTGCAAATCATGACCTTTGACGTTCAACGTTAACTTTTTAAAACCTTTTTGTTGCGCAACGACTGTCCCTGACTATTTAATGTGAACTCTGCTCTTTAAACAATTAAATGTAACATTTTGTAACTAGGAACTGAGCAGTTGCAAGTATTCATACAGAAGTCAGGGAAACCGTCAGTGGAATAACAACCACTCCTATCATTGCGGTCCATATTTTGTGTATTGACCTTTTTCATCCTGAAGTTTAGATTAAAAGCTTTTTGTTTTTATCCATGAAAAATATTGATGCAGCAAGTTACTGTTGCCAACATGTGACTATTCTCACATGTTTCCCACAACTTTTATATAAATGCATCAAATGTTTTTCATAATATGGGTGCATTATCCATTATCCATTGTTTAATGCATCTGAAACAACGCATGCATGTGTTTTTGTTAAAAAAAAAATGGATTACAATTTAACAAATTATTTTATCCTTATAGGTACGAGAACTTGTCCTGGACAACTGCAGATCAAATGAAGGGAAAATCAAAGGACTCTCAGAAGAATTTGTCAATCTGGAATTCCTCAGTTTGATAAACGTTGGCCTAATCTCAGTCTCCAAACTTCCCAAACTTGGGAAACTGAAAAAGGTGGGGTGGGGGGGTTCTCTCCTTTTTCAACACAAGCTTACAGTAACATTTGTTAACTCCTTTTGAAAAATACCTTAAATTCTGCCGGGGGTGTAGAAAGAGCCATTTGTTTGTCCCTAATGGCACCCTATTCCCTATATAGTGCACTTTTGAGGGCCCTGGTCTAAAGTAGTGCTCTATGTAAGGAATAGGGTTCCATTTGGGACGTAGTCATTATTTTCTGAAAGGCTGTTACTTGCTTTGGTGTTTTTGGACAGAAGTGACTGATATCTTCACATTATGTTGCAGTTGGAACTCAGTGACAACAGAATCTCTGATGGCCTTGACGTGTTAGCTGAGAAACTCCCCAACCTCACACATCTAAATCTAAGCGGGAACCAACTGAAAGACATCAGGACATTGGAACCTTTGGTAGGTACACCAAACTCCCGGTAGAGCACAATACAGTGCGACACCATCTCATTGGCTCAGGCTATGCCTCAAATTTCATTTCCCCATATAGTTTTGACCAATTTGGTCCCACAGAAAAAGCTGGATGGCCTGAAGTCTCTAGACTTGTTCAACTGTGAGGTGACCAACCTGAACGACTACAGGGAGAGTGTGTTCAAGCTGCTCCCTCAGCTCACCTACCTGGACGGGTACGACGTGGAGGACCGAGAGGCATCCGACTCGGACGGAGAGGTGGACGATGACGACGATGAGGGTGGGAAGCCATTTAGTTTGTGTTTGAGGGAATACAAGGAAATGTAAGTGCAGATGTGCGTTGACTGGAAGGTCTTCTGTAGCTCAGTTGGTAGAGCATGGCACTTGCAACGGCAGGATACTGGGTTCGATTCCCGGGACCACCCGTTCGTAAAATGTATGCTCGCATCACTATAAAACATCTGCTAAATGGAATATTTCTCTATTGCAATCCATATGTTTTGTCATGGAAGGCAATTCTGTTGTGTATTTGTAGGGTTTGTCGGCATTTCTCTGTGATGACTGACAATGGGAGGTGGTTTATTTGTTTTTTAGGAGAGGATGAGGACATAGAGGAGGAAGACTTTGACGAGGAGGATGATGACTATGAAGAGGAGAGAGTAGTAGTAGTAGGAGAGGATGATGAGATCAGCGGAGATAAGGAGGTAAAGCCATTTTTGGTTTGTTTGTGACCCAATAGTTTAAAAAGATAAACATGGTTTGAGAGCTCTGTGGCTGCTGACCTGCTCTGTCACTTCTCTCCAGGAGGAAGATCTCGGCATTGATGATGAAGTTGACGAAGATGGTATGTCATTCATACTTTGACACAAGCTCACTTTTGTATACTTCACTAAGTACAGTACCATTATAGTATAGGGATGCATGATATATCGGTGAACATATCTGGTTAACGCCAATGTGCAAAACCGATGTCAAAGCTGACATGCATACCTATAAAGTAGGTACATGAGCTAATGACGCCATGTAAAAATGTTGCGCAACACAGCATTCCTAACCTAGCCCACAATGTCTGCTGTGTGGATCGAGTAGTCAACAAGTCGAGCAGTTATTTGAAAGAGTAAGAATTTCAACAAGACAACTCAAAGGCGAAATCCATTAAAGCCAAGATAATGGAATTCATTGCCCTTGACAATCAACTGTTCTCTGTCGTGGGTAATGTTGGCTTTCGCCGACTGGTCGAGCACTGGTACACACTACCAATTGCACTATTTTCAGAATAGCTCCTACCGGAGTTACACAGTAGTAGCGTTACGACATACATACTATGGAACGCCGTTTGGGTCTTTGCGTGTCAAAAATGATACAGTAGAACTGTCAAAGCTCTACAAAAAAGTCTGCAAACACCGGCCATGAACGATGTTTACAATACCGCGTTTAATAAAGCGTCATTTGTTTGACCTCATCTTCTGGGGTAGCTAGCTTTAGGTAGCACCAATACAACCAGCTTGAAAAGCAATAACAGTAGAAACTGCAGTCATTTTTATTATTCTTAGCAAGGATTTAGGAATCGTAAGTGTTAGCTAGGTAGCCACTTGTTGTTCACCTATTGAAATTGAACTGAAGTTCATGAAAATAAATAGCTAGCCAGCTACTTAACCCTGTTGCCCAATGCTAACATTATAAGCAGCCAGTTAACTTCATCTGGCTAGTGATGCTCGACCGGACCGGGTTATGTGTCGTGAAGCTAGCCACAATAAGGATTAGTGTCATTGACAGTGATGCAAATGATTACAAATAGTAGAATTATGCCAAACTTTTATTTTGAAGGCTAACCGCAAAGTCCATTATTGTGGCTAATCCTTATTGTGGCTAGCTTCACATAGATGGGTCCGACCACCATTAATCAAATAAGAACTGTCTTATAAATTAGGGTTATTTTAGATGACACCTAGCTATGCTACTGAAACATGTGGTTTTGCTATGTTTTTGGGGAAGAACATTGTTTGCATCCATGAGCTAGCAAGCATTTTTTTTTTATGATCAGCACTGTGCGAGACAACATTACCAGCATCATAGCATACAACGATGAATCATTGTGACATATGAAATAGGAACTACGTAAATTAATGAACATGTTAAATTATTGTGACGTACAATCATATTCAGGTCCTGATTGGTCAACAAGCTTATTTGACACGTCAAATGGTGTGACCAAACAGGACCTGAATATGACTGCATGTCACAATAATTTAACGCGTTCATACATTTTTTACACTATCACTTGTATTTCATGTCACAACAATTCATCGATATGTATCTTTTGCCGTGCAAAGACCCAAACGGCGTTCCATATCAATCCTGGTTGAGAATGAAACGACTAAACAAATGAACGACACAGCAAGTAAGTGAAATAAATGCGTTTTTATGATGTTTTACTGGTAATGGAGACATGCGTAAGTGCCATCAAAATAACCTTTTGGTCAGTTTGTGTGTAACCTTTTATTTAACTAGGCAAATCAGTTAAGAACAACAATGACGGCCTACCACGGCCAAACCTGGACGACGCTGGGCCAATTGTGCACCGCCCTATGTGACCCCCAATCACGGCCGGATGTGATACAGCCTGGATTTGAACCAGAGACTGTAGTGACGCCTCTTGCACTGAGTTGTGGTGCCTTAGACCGCTGCGTCCATGTTTGTGTGTTTTAACTATTTAACTGTACGAGAATGCTTAAAAGGCTGCTAAAATTTTTTATATTGGTTATCGGTATCAGGTTTTTTGGCAAGGAAAATGTTGCATATCGGTATCGGCCAAAAATGTAATGTCAGTGCATCACTAGTATAGTATAATGAACCTTTCCCATTTCTACCAGAAATCAAGGCTGTCCAAGGAGAGAAGAGAAAGCAAGAGCCTGACAAAGATGATTATGAGCAGAAAACGACAGCCTATCAAGTTACCAACCCCTTCCCTCTCCACCCTGACACCCACCCTACCTACGCCACGACTCTCTCCCAGCTTTGAGCCCGTCTAGGGTAGAGGTCGACCGATTAATCGGTATGGCCGATTTTTCAAGTTTTCTCAAAAATGGGTATTTTTGGGCGCCGATTTTATAGATTTTTTTTTTTTCAAATATCTTTTTTTATAAATTTTTATTTTATAAATTTTATACCTTTTTTTTTATTTAACTAGGCAAGTCAGTTAAGAACACATTCTTATTTTCAATGACGACCTAGGAACGGTGGGTTAACTGCCTTGTTCAGGGGCAGAACGACAGATTTTTACCTTGTCAGGTCAGGGGATCCAATCTTGCAACCTTACAGTTAACTAGTCCAACGCAATAACGACCTGCCTCTCTCTAGTTGCACTCCACAAAGAGACTGCCTGTTACGCTAATGCAGTAAGCCAAGGTAAGTTGCTAGCTAGCATTAAACTTATCTTGTAAAAACAATCAATCATAATCACTAGTTAACTACACATGGTTGATGATATTACTAGATATTATCTAGTGTGTCCTGCGTTGCATATAATCTGACTGAGCATACAAGTATCTAAGTATCTGACTGAGCGGTGGTAGGCAGAAGCAGGCGTGTAAACATTCATTCAAACAGCACTTTCTGGCATTTTGCCAGCAGCTCTTTGTTTTGGGGCAAGCATTGCGCTGTTTATGACTTCAAGCCTATCAACTCCCGAGATGAGGCTGGTGTAACCGAAGTGAAATGGCTAGCTAGTTAGTGCGCACTAATAGCATTTCAAACATCACTTGCTCTGAGCCTTCTAGTAGTTGTTCCCCTTGCTCTGCATGGGTAACGCTGCTTCGATGGTGGCTGTTGTCGTTGTGTTGCTGGTTCGAGCCCAGGGAGGAACGAGGAGAGGGTCGGAAGCTTTACTGTTACACAGGCAATACTAAAGTGCCTATAAGAACATCCAATAGTCAAAGGTTAATGAAATACAAATGGTATAGAGGGAAATAGTCCTATAATTCCTATAATAACTACAACCTAAAACTTCTTACCTGGGAATATTGAAGATTCATGTTAAAAGGAACCACTAGCTTTCATATGTTCTCATGTTCTGAACAAGGAACTGAAACTTTAGCCTTCTTACATGGCACATATTGCACTTTTACTTTCTTCTCCAACACTTTGATTTTGCATTATTTAAACCAAATTGAACATGTTTCATTATTTACTTGAGGCTAAATAGATTTGATTGATGTATTATATTAAGTTAAAATAAGTGTTCATTCAGTATTGTTGTAATTGTCATTATTACAAATAAATAGAAAATCGTCCGATTTTTTTATCGATATCGGTTTTTTCGGTCCTCCAATAATCTGTATCTGCGTTGAAAAATCCTAATCGGTCGACCTCTAGTCTAGGGCAAGGCTGTACCAGACGGTTGGTCAGAGTGGAGCTGCCTCCGCCCCATGGAATCCAGAGACATTCCCAAGGTTCTCAAGCAGCGCACTACTCCGCATTCCACAATTTCACTGTCAACTCCCCCTTTATGTATACCTGTGTGAGGACTTCAGGATTGGTATTTCATTTTGGGTCTGCGCTTTTAATATTTTTGTTGGATGAATTATGAATACATTGTTAGGTTTATTTCTTACCCCTTTGTCTGCATTCTTTATTTTTTCCCCCCCCCCAAAATAAAATTGCTATAGCAACTGTGCGACAAGCGAGCTGTGATTTTGTGTGGCCGCCTGTTGCACAAATCAAGGTTATAGCAAAAAAAAATTGTTTACTCTCTGTATGACTAAGCTTTGTAAATAAAATGTTTGCGTTTTGCGCTAGTGACAAGTCTAGAACTCATATTTATATCACACAATATGCAGCAAATACCTCAATGGATACTTCAGTCACTCCACGAGATGACATGTTGCAGCTTATTTTATTTTGAATGGGAGAGAAGGTGAAAAGACTGCAATGGGAACAGGAGTTTCACTGCAACTCAAATGTTATTTGTCACATGCTTTGTAAAATGTACAATGAATAACGATAGCATGGCTATATACAAGAGGTACCAGTACCAAGTCTGTGCAGGGGTACGAGGTAGATGTGTACATATAACTAGGAATAAAGTGACAGCAGCAGTGTGGTGAGTCATGGTTCGTGCAAAAAGGGTTATTGCAGATAGACGGGGTAGCTATGTGGTTAACTACTTAAAAGTAGAATATGCAGAAATCGCACCGCCATTACCTGGTTGCTAAACTTCTAATAGTTTGCCTAATTTCAGTTTGTGCCTAAACTCTGGACCACGAAGCCAGTTCCACTGCTTATTTTTCATTGTTCCCCTCTAATCAGGGACTGATTTAGACCTGGGACACCAGGTGTGTGCAATTAATTGTCAGGTAGAACAGAAATCCAGCAGGTGCCGGACCTCAGGGTAAGAGATGAATACTACCTGTGTAGAGAATCATTGTGCCATCTAAACCGTTGTGAAATATATTCTCAATAACCAGAGTTTTTTTCCAGCTGTTTGAAGCCTGTGTACAAAACCGAAAGGAAAAGACAACTAACCTTAACATGAATCATAGAAATAGAGCACATAGAACATATCTACTGCTTCTTAGACTTGCTTTCGATGAGCATGAAAGATCTATAACCCAGTTTTCTATGTGAATTTGGTCAGGGTGCCCAAAAAGTTGCGTTGAAGCTTTAAGAACAAATTCTTATTTTTACAATGATGGTTGTTTCTGGTGCATTTTGAAGGGAAAATACATCTAAAACGTTCCTGATAATTTGGTAAATATATCCCAATCACAACTGAAATAACAATTTTTGTGTTACGTTAAACTACTGGTCTAACTCTTAACAGTTCAGAAATGAACCATGAACCATGCTGGGAAATTGTGAGAAAGTCAGTTCGGGGGTGCGCTCAGTTCAACTGAACGTCTGCTGCATTGCGTAATTGCTTGTACTGAACGACACGTTTCCCCAAAACGTTCTTCAATGTTCTTGAACAGACTTTGAGATCTCCTACGTTTGCTCCGTGTGGCTTGAAGCAATGAGTGGCGTATTTGAAGGGCAGTTGTGCGTTTTGAACCCACAACCGAACACCTCCACGTTATTCAACTGGTCGTTCAGAACAGCACTGTTACATGGCATAACATGATATGAATTTAATTCGACTACCACAAAGCTGATGCAAAATGTAGTTCAATTACTAGTTGAACCGCATATAGTTTAATACTCCCCAACACTGGTTAGTTGAAATGTTACTGATAGTCTGAAGAGCATCTACAGATGAACTATTCAAATAAAGTGTTACTGCATTATCACCTGTAACCCAACTGATGCAGCATAGTGGCTATACATGAATAGGCTGAAACATGCCCATCTGTATTTGTGCTTATTAGCTAGATCAGTGCTTCCCAAACGTTTTCAGTCATGCCACCCTTCCATCATGGGGGAACATCCTATGTTTGGTTATGCAAACATTTGTTTATTAGATCATATTTCTCATTAAGAATAATGTTGTTTTAATTCTATATGGACCATGCATTGATTTGGTCATGTGTTATCTTATGGGTCTATGATTTGAATTAGAATATAGCAAATATAGCAATCTCTGGCCTCAATTACTTAGAAGTACATGTGGCTGTGCATTTATTGATGCCTGAATAGGGAAGAGGATCTGATCATGCCTTTTGGTATTCTGGATCAAATCTTGATCCAAAAAGAGACACCAGTTTTGGGGTTCACTCCAAATCTACTTGGTAACGTATTAGCATGGTATAAGACAACATAAATACAAACATTTAAGTAAAATAAATAGTTATCCTAAATTGACCTGAATAAAATGGTCTTATCACATCAACATACACTTTCAGTATGTTTTCAATATAGTATGACATATATACAGATATTACAACTTGTGTTTTTTCTGAATGATTGTTCTTTAGTAAATAGGAAACTCAGCAGGGTGTTAGTCGGTAAAACATCAACTAGACAGTTATGTTTGCGAAACCTTGAAGTAATTATATTTATCTTGACATGCTTTAGTGCATGTTTTTGAAACAGTATTGAATGTGTAATTGGATTAAGTATAATTTTATGTTTGAATTCCCAATGCTGTGTAGAGCTCAAACTGCTTTCATCACTGCCCTGTAAACCCATTCTTGTAAATTGGAGCAACATGATTGTCTGGGTCTGAGAGAGCTTTTTTCCCCCAATACCACTCACTTTCAGCTCCAAGCTAATGTAGTCGTTTTGAGGGTTTATCCATAAGGCCTGGGTTTGAGAGCTCGACAAGACGTTGACCATTTCTGGGTATGTCTCACCTGTAACATAATAATACCCAGCTGTGCTGGGTGCAGAGGAACCAGGCTCTGGGGGGTGGCTAGTCCTTTCTAGCTGTGCTGGGTGGAGAGGAACCAGGCTCTGGGGGGTGGCTAGTCCTCTTCTAGCTGTGCTGGGTGCAGAGGAACCAGGCTCTGGGGGGTGGCTAGTCCTCTTCTAGCTGTGCTGGGTGGAGAGGAACCAGGCTCTGGGGGGTGGCTAGTCCTTTCTGGCTGTGCTGGGTGCAGAGGAACCAGGCTCTGGGGGGTGGCTAGTCCTCTTCTAGCTGTGCTGGGTGGAGAGGAACCAGGCTCTGGGGGGTGGCTAGTCCTCTTCTAGCTGTGCTGGGTGCAGAGGAACCAGGCTCTGGGGGGTGGCTAGTCCTTTCTAGCTGTCCTTGGTGCAGATTTAATAGTACATGTGACCATTGAGGCCTTATCGATATTCAAGATGTTCCAACGTTCATAGATAATAAGCAGGGTTGCTATGAGCAACAGTTCAACACCTCAGGAGTCAATGTCATTTGTCTTCATAGCCTGGCATAGAGAGAAAGATAATTCAATATATTTCAAATATGACTCACGTCTGATATTATTTTGAATTGTTAGATGATTCCTTGTCAGGTTCATCAATCAAGGACTCGGGTACTAGGGGAACCTGAATAATAGACCTATTACATCAACTTATCACAGATGCCTAACAATTTTTGGTGAATTATTCATGTATGTCATTCTTTCACAACTGTTGCAATACAAAACATGTAAACATTGGTATGTTTAAAGATTACTATTTTTCTACTATTTACAGTGTTCATTCACCTTGACTTATTCCACATTGTGTTACAGCTTGAATTCAAAATGGATTAAATAATTTTTTCCCTTCACCCATCTACACACAATACCCCATAATGACCAAGTGAAAACAAGTTTAGAAATGTTTGCAAATTTATTGAAAATGAAATAATTATAGAAACACCCCTGTTGTTGTTGATCGTTGCTAAACAAACATTTTCGGGTATTTACATAGTTGACTTAAATCAAACAGCCACTCAGGGCACTCTACTTCCTCTTGTACACTAAGGACCCGGAGAAGAGTTGCAGGGAAGAAAAGAGAAGATCGTGCCTGTTTGAAAGCCAGACATTTGTTTTGTAGCTCGTAACGTGTAATTTTTTAAAAGTAGCCCTTCCCTTAAACATGAGCAGCCTGCCAGTCTCAGACTGACCAGCAGCAGCAACCTCTCCTCATTTATGGGGTGAAAGCACTCATGAAATTGTCCCATCCCATTGCCTTATTGATAGAAATTGCACAGCAGTAAGCCAATTTTCTCCTTTAGTTCAATATGGAAGGTATTCCTATACCATTTGTGTGTAACAATAATAGCAGTTTGTTCAATTGAGGGAGGTGAGGAGGCATGGGGGGGGGGGGGTGATGATGCTTATTGCCAAATAACACCAGCATGATAATATGGACCAATATATTGTTTGGCTCATTTTTGGATGGGAAAAATGATATTTTAATGGTATCACCATTTTATTTTCATTTGTTTGGGAGTAGAAATCTCCAGGGCTGTGCTCAGTACGAAAAAAACGTATGACAAGGCAAAAATAATTTGGTTTGACCCCTAATACCCTCAAACTTCTACAGATGCACCATTGAGAGCATCCTGTCCGACTGCATCACCGCCTGGTATGGCAATTGCACAGTTCGCAACCGCAAGGCTCTCCAGAGGGTGATGAGGTTAGCCCAACGCATCACCAGGGGGCACACGGTCTACCCTCCAGGACATTTACAGCACCCGGTGTCACAGGCCAAGAAGATCATCAAGGACCCGAGCCACGGCCTGTTCAACCCGCTAACATCTAGAAGGCGAAGACAGTACAGGTGCATCAAAGCTGGGAACGAGAGACTGAAAAACAACTTCCATCTCCAAACCATCAGACTGTTACTCAGTCACCACTAGCTGGCCTCCGCCTAGTACCCTGCCCTGAACTTAGTCACTGTTACTAGCCGGCTACCACCCGATACTCAACCCTGCACCTTAGAGACTGCTGCGCTATGAACATAGTCTTTCAACACTGGTCACTTTAATAATGTTTACATACCGTTTTACCCACTTCATATGTATACACTGTATTCTAGTCAAGGCTCATCCTATGTAACTACTATTGGAGAGGGAAGGAGTTGGTAACGCTATGCTTTCGTTTTTTGCTCTTAATCGTCATCGTCGTCAGGCTCTCGCTTTCTCTTCTCTCCTTGGACAGCCTTGACTTCTGGGAGAAATGGGAAAGGCTTATTATACTATGATGCTGTACTTAGTAAAGTATCCAAATGTGAAACATGAGCTTGTGACAAAAAGTATGAACATTTACATACCATCTTCATCGTCAACTTCATCATCAATGCCGAGGTCTTCCTCCTGGAGAGAAGTGACAGAGCAGGTCAGCATCCACAAACTATACCCCACATTAAACTATTGAGTCACAAACAAACCAAAAAAGGTTTTACCTCCTCATCACAGTCCTTGTCAAAGTGTTCCTCCTTTCCATCCTCATTCCCTTCTAAAATAAAAAATATATATATAATATATCACATCCATTGTCAGTCACACAGATACATGCTGACAAACCCTACCAAATACACAATAGAATTCCCTTGAATGACAAAACACCCACGATGTACTAATCTGGATTGTAATATATAATATGCCATTTAGCAGATGCTTTAATCCTTAGTCATGCAAGCATACATTTTATGTATGTGTGGTCCCATGAATCAAACCCACTATCCTAACTATGCAAGTGCCATGACCTACCGACTGAGCTACAGAACACCCCCATTCCACTCACATCTGCACTTCCTCATATTCCCGCAACAAGAAAACTAAATGGCTGCCCACCCTCATCATTGTCACCGGCCACCTCTCTGTCCGAGTCGGATGCCTCCCGGTCCTCCACGTCGTACCCGTCCAGGTAGGTGAGCTGAGGGAGCAGCTTGAACACACTCTCCCTGTAGTCGTTCAGGTTGGTCACCTCACAGTTGAACAAGTCTAGAGACTTCAGGCTGTCCAGCTTTTTCTGTGGGACCAAATGGGTGTAGGGTAATTAGGGGGTGAACAACACTGCCTGAATAGAATCTCTCATTAGATTTTATAGCAGAGTGCCACATCAAATGATCACATATTTAGCAGATGTTATTGCAGGTGTAGTGAAATGCTTGTGTTCCTAGCTCCAACAGTACAGCAGTATCTAACAATTCACAAATCTAAAAGTAAAATAATGGAATTAAGAAATCTATAGATATGACGAGCAATTTCGGAGTGGCATCGACTAAAATACAGTAGAATGGAATACAATATATATACACACACACACACAATATATATACACACACACACACACACACACGATGAGTAAAGCAGTATGTAAACATTATTAAAGTGACTAGTGTTCCATTATTAAAGTGGCCAGTGATTTCATGTCTATGTATATAGGGCAGCAGCCTCTAAGGTGCAGGGTTGAGTAACCGAGTGGTAGCCGGCTAGTGATGGCTATTTAACCATCCGATGGCCTTGAGATAGAAGCTGTTTTTCAGTCTCTCGGTCCCAGCTTTCATGCACCTGTACTGACCTCGCCTTCTGGATGATAGAGGGGTGAATAGGCTGTGGCTCGGGTGGTTGATGTCCTTGATCTTTTTGGCCTTCCTGTGACATCGGGTGCTGTAGGTGTCGTGGAGGCCAGGCAGATTGCCCCCGGTGATGCATTGGGCAGACCGCACCACCCTCTGAAGAGCCCTGTGGTTGCAGTCAGTGCAGTTGCCATACCAGGCGGTGATACAGCCCAACAGGATACTCTCAATTGTGCATCTGTAAAAGTTTGTGGGGGTCTTATGGGCCAAGCCAAACTTCTTCAGCCTCCTGGGGTTGAAGAGGCGCTGTTGCGCCATCTTCACCACGCTGTCTTTGTGGGTGGACCATTTCAGAATGTCAGTGATGTGTAGGCCAAGGAACTTGAAGCTTTCCACCTTCTCCACTGCGGCCCCGTCGATGTAGATAGGGGCGTTCTCCCTCTGCGGTTTCCTGAAGTCAACGATCAGCTCCTTTGGTTTTGTTTTCTTGGCACCACTCTACCAAGCCCCTCACCTCCTTCCTGTATGGTGTCTCGTCATTGTTGGTAATCAGGCCTACTATTATTGTGTTGTCTGCAAACTTGATGATTGAGTTGGAGGTATGCGTGGCCACACAGGAGGGGACTGAGCACATACCCTTGTGCTGCCCCAGTGTTGAGGATCAGCAAAGTGTAGGTTATTTCCTACCTTCACCACTTGGGGGTGTCCCATCAGGAAGTCCAGGACCCAGTTGCACAAGGCAGGGTTCAGACCCAGGGTCCCGAGCTTAATGATGAGCTTGGAGGGTACTATGATGTTGAAGGCTGAGCTATAGTCAATGAACAGCATTCAGACATAGGTATTCCTCTTGTTCAGATGGCATAGGGCAGTGTGATGGTGATTGTATTGTCTGTGGATCTATTGGGGTGATAAGCAAATTGAAGTGGGTCTAGGGCAAGCCTGGGCAATTATTTCCCATGGAGGGCGACAGAATATATTTTTGCCATCGTGGGCCAGAATCATATATTACAGGATTATACATTATGTGTATGACTGTGACAGATATTACTGTAAATCACATCCAGATATGCTCCTTATTTTACTTTAACATGCACATAAATAAACCACATCCATGTTCTCCTTTTGGTAGGTATTTTCATTATTAAAACATACAATTAACTATATGGAGGGAAAAGTACACTGTGCATTCAGCACCACGGACAGAACTCTTGTTAACAGGTATGCACAAAAACAGAAGAAAGTTAAAGCGCTCAACATAACATTTAAACTACTCCGTGTGAGGAGTGAAGTCTGATGGGCATTGACTAGAGCAGTGAAGTCAGGTATAATTTCTGACGTCACTGTGCGCAGGATTGCTGAAAGGTGGGAGTCAGTAAGAGATGATCTGTGCCTTGACTTGTTATATTTCATCACTGAAAATGGTCTGTTCACATACATAGGTTCTGCGTTATATTGGCATCGAACATGTCACCCTCCCTAGGAGAGGGTGTGACCTTGATAATTTATTGTTAAAACGAGAGACTGCCTGGCTCTTTAATTTAAAGACCCTTGCTCCCTTCGGTCTCAACGTAGACTTTGATCCGAAGCCATTCTTGTGACTTTGCCATTGTAATTGTTTGTAAGCTTGTGTCGTCTAAAATACATTTATAAATCGTATGCTATCCATTTGTTTTTTGTATGCCATTTTAATGTTTGAGAATTAACCAATGATTAGGCCACAGACACCTGTGTGTCTTTTGACACTATAAAAACGATTATACCCTGATGAAGACAGCTTGGCTGTCGAAACGTTGGATATTCCATTTTTGCATCTGAGTGTGCGGCTCTCCTTTATTTTCTAGTTTTCTACTCCGATAGCCAGCACCTCTAGCCAGCACCTCTAGCCAGCACCTCTAGCCAGCACCTCTAGCCAGCACCTCTAGCCAGCACCTCTAGCCAGCACCTCGCCTATATAGGTGTGCGTTTCTTTTTCTTCTAGACACATACATAGGTTGACCTAAAGAGTGCAAACATCTGAGCATAACTCCTCATCTTTGGAAAGTTTTGTTCGAGACATACATAGAACTTGGTCAGTGACATTACAGAACTATTCAAAACAATCACTGCATCAGACTAAAGTTCAATAAGCTCAAGTTGCAGGTCAGTGGGAGCGTTATCCACATTGAAGGTGAAAGGAGAGGAAACCAACAGCATGTCATTTTCCAACACTTTGAAATCCTCAAAACGATGAGAAAACTCACCGTTCAAAGCACGCAGCAGCGATGTATACTTCTCCCTCTGGTCATCTGATAGGGAACAGACTAGTAGTGATGTATACTTCTCCCGCTGGTCATCTGATAGGGAACAGACTAGTAGTGATGTATACTTCTCCATCTGGTCATCTGATAGGGAACAGACTAGTAGTGATGTATACTTCTCCCGCTGGTCATCTGATAGGGAACAGACTAGTAGTGATGTATACTTCTCCCGCTGGTCATCTGATAGGGAACAGACTAGTAGTGATGTATACTTCTCCCTCTGGTCATCTGATAGGGAACAGACTAGTAGTGATGTATACTTCTCCCGCTGGTCATCTGATAGGGAACAGACTAGTAGTGATGTATACTTCTCCCGCTGGTCATCTGATAGGGAACAGACTAGTAGTGATGTATACTTCTCCCTCTGGTCATCTGATAGGGAACAGACTAGTAGTGATGTATACTTCTCCCGCTGGTCATCTGATAGGGAACAGACTAGTAGTGATGTATACTTCTCCATCTGGTCATCTGATAGGGAACAGACTAGTAGTGATGTATACTTCTCCATCTGGTCATCTGATAGGGAACAGACTAGTAGTGATGTATACTTCTCCCTCTGGTCATCTGATAGGGAACAGACTAGTAGTGATGTATACTTCTCCCGCTGGTCATCTGATAGGGAACAGACTAGTAGTGATGTATACTTCTCCATCTGGTCATCTGATAGGGAACAGACTAGTAGTGATGTATACTTCTCCCGCTGGTCATCTGATAGGGAACAGACTAGTAGTGATGTATACTTCTCCCGCTGGTCATCTGATAGGGAACAGACTAGTAGTGATGTATACTTCTCCCTCTGGTCATCTGATAGGGAACAGACTAGTAGTGATGTATACTTCTCCCGCTGGTCATCTGATAGGGAACAGACTAGTAGTGATGTATACTTCTCCCGCTGGTCATCTGATAGGGAACAGACTAGTAGTGATGTATACTTCTCCCTCTGGTCATCTGATAGGGAACAGACTAGTAGTGATGTATACTTCTCCCGCTGGTCATCTGATAGGGAACAGACTAGTAGTGATGTATACTTCTCCATCTGGTCATCTGATAGGGAACAGACTAGTAGTGATGTATACTTCTCCATCTGGTCATCTGATAGGGAACAGACTAGTAGTGATGTATACTTCTCCCGCTGGTCATCTGATAGGGAACAGACTAGTAGTGATGTATACTTCTCCCGCTGGTCATCTGATAGGGAACAGACTAGTAGTGATGTATACTTCTCCCTCTGGTCATCCGATAGGGAACAGACTAGTAGTGATGTATACTTCTCCCGCTGGTCATCTGATAGGGAACAGACTAGTAGTGATGTATACTTCTCCCGCTGGTCATCTGATAGGGAACAGACTAGTAGTGATGTATACTTCTCCCGCTGGTCATCTGATAGGGAACAGACTAGTAGTGATGTATACTTCTCCCGCTGGTCATCTGATAGGGAACAGACTAGTAGTGATGTATACTTCTCCCACTGGTCATCTGATAGGGAACAGACTAGTAGTGATGTATACTTCTCCCGCTGGTCATCTGATAGGGAACAGACTAGTAGTGATGTATACTTCTCCCTCTGGTCATCTGATAGGGAACAGACTAGTAGTGATGTATACTTCTCCCACTGGTCATCTGACAGGGAACAGACTAGTAGTGATGTATACTTCTCCATCTGGTCATCTGATAGGGAACAGACTAGTAGTGATGTATACTTCTCCCGCTGGTCATCTGATAGGGAACAGACTAGTAGTGATGTATACTTCTCCCGCTGGTCATCTGATAGGGAACAGACTAGCAGTGATGTATACTTCTCCCTCTGGTCATCTGATAGGGAACAGACTAGCAGTGATGTATACTTCTCCCGCTGGTCATCTGATAGGGAACAGACTAGTAGTGTTGGAAGGTGGGTGAGATTGTTGGCTTCTACTTGGCGTGTCAGGAGGAGTAATTTTCCCTTGAAGGTTTTGATCAGGCTGTACATCTGATGTTCAAAAAGGCCCTTCCCTTGTAGTTTGGAATTCAGTTCATTCATGAGGGCCATGATGTCCATGGTGAAGGCAACAAAAATAAAAAATCTGCCAACCATTCTTTATCTTGCAGTTGAGGGAAATCCACATATTTTCCTTTCACTTGCAAAAACTTTGGTCCCACACCCTTTTAAGCACCTTCCCCAAACGCAGCCATCTCACATTTGTGTGGTAGGGGAGATTTGCATGACCCTTCCAACAGTGAGACAAACCGCCTGTGGTTTAAAGATTTTGTGCTTATGATTTTTGCGCTTACTTTAGTGACTTTATCCACAACATAGCTCATTTTCAGTACACATTTACAGAGCACCTCCTGATGAATAATGCAATGCAGGAAAATAATTTTCTGATCTGGGTTCAGCTCAGCTACTTGATCTTGTATCCTTTTTCAAAAGGCAAAAGTTCTCTCCTTTCAAGTTTGGGCACCCATCAGTGGTCACACTGGATAACTTGTCAAAACTCAGTCCCAGCTTTGCCACACACTTATTAACCTCCCCCAATAAATCTTTCCCTGTGGTTGTCGTCTTCATTGACTGCACTGAAGCAAGCTCCTCTGTAGTCTGGGGTTATGCCTCGTAAGAATATTAACTGTGCCGTGTCACATGCATCACTGCTCTCATCAAGGTCCAAGGAGAAATAGGTGAAATCCTTTCCCGTGTCTTTCAACTGTTGCTCCATATTCTCTGTGATGTCCTCAACACTGTTCGTCTTGACAGGGAAACATTTTCAAACGGCTCTTTCTTGTCAGGGCAAAGTATTGCTGCAGAGTCAATTAAACATTCTTTAATGAATTCACCCTCAGCAAATGGCTTGCTATGTTTAGCAATTTTGTGAGACAGTACAAAGCTCGCTCTTGCAATTCTGTCATTTGCTGAATGCAGTTTTGTGAAAAGTCCTTGCTGCTTTTGCAACTGACAAAGCAACTCTTTCGATGCACTTGCCCGCTGCTCAGAAAACATATTCCTATATTTCTCTGCATGCTTCGTCTGGACGTGTCAGAACAAGTTGTAGTCTTTCAGGACAGCGATCCACTCTTTGCATACAGCTTTTCCTGATACCTCAATAAATAAATATTTTGAGGTCCACTCTTGCTGGAACACCCTACATTCATTGTCTACTTTCCTTTTCTTTGAAAAACTAATTTTTGCACAATTTCTAGCTAGCTAACGGGACGTGTGTGTCAGCCTGTCAGTCACTGTCTGTCCTCGTGCAGTTGTTATTTATACATGCCTTCAAAATAAATGTCCCACAAGCGGTGGGAGTTAAATCATTACACAAAGGATTGTATTCATTGGGCTTTTAATTTGAATAACAAACACATTTTTCAAAACGTTACTATTGCAAATTCTTTGTGATCCGAACATGATTCCACGGGACGTATTGAATCAGGTTGCGGGCCGCATACGGTCCCCGGGTCGGCCTTTGCACAGGCCTGGTCTAGGGTGTAAGGTAGAGGTGATATGATCCTTAACCAGCCTCTCAAAGCACTTCATGATGATATAAGTGAGTGCTACGGGTCGATAGTTATTTAGTTCAGTTACCTTTGTTTTCTTGGGTACAGGACCAATAGTGGACATCTTGAAGCAAGTGGGGACAGCAGACTGGGATAGGGAGAGATTGAATGGGTCCGTAAACACTCCAGCCAGCTGCTATGCGCATGCTCTGAGGACGCAGCTAGGGATGCCGTCTGGGCCGACAGCCTTGCGAGGATTAACATGCTTAAATGTCTAACTCACCTCAGCCAACGGAGAAGGAGAGCCCACAATCCTTGGGAGCGAGTCGCGTTGGTGGCACCGTGTTATCCTCAAAGCGGGCGATGGTGGTGTTTAGCTTGTCGGGGAGCAAGTCGTCAGTGTCCGAAGTGGGTGGTTTTCCTTTTGTAATCCGTGATTGTCTGTAGACCCTGCCACATATGGCTCGTGTCTGAGCCATTGAATTGCGACTCCACTGTCTCTGTACTGATGTTTTGCCTGTTTGATTGCCTTACGGAGAAAATAACTACACTGTTTTTATTCAACCATATTCCCAGTCACCTTGCCATGGTTAAATTCAGTGGTTTGCGCTTTCAGTTTTGCGTGAATGCTGCCATCTATCCACGGTTTCTGGTTAGGGTAGGTTTTAATCGTCACCGCGGGAACAACATCCCCAATACACTTAATGATGAACTCAGCCACCGTGTCTGTGTATACGTCAAATGTTATTCTCAGAGGCTACCCGGAACATTTCCCAGTCTGCGTGATCAAAACAATCTTGAAGCATGGATTCCGATTGGTCTGACCAGCGTTGAATAGACCTTAAAACAGGTACTTCCTGTTTGAGTTTCTGCCTCCTAGGAAGGAATGGAGTCGTGATCTGATTTGCCGAAGGGAGGGCCTTGTAGGCATTGCGAAAGGGCGAGTAGCAGTGGTTTAGTGTTTTTCCTAAGCGAGTACTACAGTCAATGTGTTGATAGAACTTTGGTACCGATTTGCTCAAATTTGCTTTGTTAAAATCCCCAGTTACAATAAATGCAGCCTCAGGATGTGGTTTCCAGTTTGTGGTTTCCAGTTTGTGGTATCGGCTTGAGGGTGAATATACGCGGCTGCGACTATAACTGAAGAGAATTCTCTTGGGAGGTAATACAGTCGGCATTTGATTGAGGTATTCTAGGTCGGGTGAACAAAAGGACTTGAGTATCTATGTTATTACAAACACACCATGAGTAGTTAATCATGAAACATACACCATCGACTCTTCTTCCCGGAGAGTTCTTTATTCCTGTCTGCACGATGAACTGAGAACCCAGCTGGCAGTATGGACAGGGACAGCATATCCCAAGAGAGCCATGATTCCGTGAAAGAGTATGTTACAGTCCCTGATGTCTCCCTGGAAGGAGATCCTCACCCTGAGCTTGTCTACTTTATTGTCCAGAGACTGAACATTAGCGAGTAATATACTCAGAAGCGGTGAATGGTGTGCACGCCTCATGAGTCGGACTAGAAGTCCACTCCGAATACCTCTTCTCCGCCGGTAGTGTCTTGGAGCAGCCTCTGGGATAACTTAAATTGCCCTGGTGGGTACGAACAAAGGATCAAATTTGGGAAAGTCGTATTCGTGGTCGTAATGCTGGTGAGTGACCGCTGCTCTGTTATCCAAAAGTTATTTCAGGCTGTATGTATGAACACAAAAACTTTCTGGGCTAATAACAAAATACTGCAAAGTTGCTTAGGAGCTAGAAGCAGAGCTGCCGTGTCTGTCAGCATTAACGTTATTAACATAGGGAAACAAACATCACACTGCCAACTAGGTCTATGGTCAAAACTCTAAAAAGGGAAAAGTGTAATTTGAGACAGCCTGAGCCAATGAGATTGCGTCGCACTGTATTGTGCTCTACCGGGAGTTGTGTACCTACCAAAGGTTCCAACGTGCTGATGTCTTTCAGTTTGTTTCCGCTTAGATTTAGATGTGTGAGGTTGGGGAGTTTCTCTGCTAGCACGTCAAGGCCACCAGAGATTCTGTTGTCACTGAGTTCCAACTGCAACATAATGTGAAGATATCAGTCACTTCTGTCCAATAACACCAAAGCAAGTAACAGCCTTTCAGAAAATAATGACTACGTCCCAAATGGAACCCTATTCCTTACATACTACTTTAGACCAGGGCCCTCAAAAGGTAGTGCATTATACAAGTGCCATTAGGAACGTAGTCAATGGCTTTTTTTTTTACCCCTCTCCCCAACACTGTGTAAAATGTTTTACTGTAAATGTAAGCTTGTGTCAAAAAATTATAATTCTAAAGCAAAACTTTACCTTCTTGAGTTTCTCAAGTTTGGGAAGGTTGCAGGCAGAGATTAAACCAACGTTTATCAAACTGAGGAATTCCAGACTGACAAATTCTGCTGTGAGGCCTTCGATTTTTCCTTCATTTGAGCTACAGTTGTCAAGGACAAGTTCCCGTACCTATAAGGATAAAAAAAATGTAATTCAAAAGACAGAATATTTGTTTTAATGTTTGCATACATTGTTTACAGCTGCACTACAAACACTCAAAATTGAGAATACACACATTCAAATGTAATTTTATGCATATTATATATATATAATACTTTGAGGGCTTATATTTGTCCTATTTTCCACATATCAGTGTGTATTAATTCACATGTATGAATTGAAATTATTATTTTTTGCATATCCCACTCGCCCCGAGACATCCTTGGAGAGTCGGGTCACGGCCAAGGTCTGCCATCATCAATGTCAACAGTGGAGCAATTGGGGTTAAAAATCCACAGATTTTTCCCTTGGTCAGCTCGAGGATTCAAACTAGCGGCCTTTGGGTTACTTGTCCAATGCTTTAACAGCTAGGCTACCTGCCACCCAAAACATGTTTAGAATGGTCACATTTCAGCAACTATAACTTGCTGCATCAATACTTCTTTATTTTTTTATTTGAATCCATAACAAAGCTTGAATCTAAACTTCATGATGGAAAAAAGTCAATACACAAAATATGGACTTCAATGATGTGTGGTTATTATTCCACTGATGGTTATTATTCCACTGATGGTTATTATTCCACTGATGGTTATCCTGACTTTTGTATGAACAGTTGCAACTCTCAAATCGTAAGTACAAAATGTTACATCACTAATATTCAGGGTCAGTCGTTGCTCAATCAAAAGCTTGATAGCTTGTCAAACGATCATGATTTGCAGACAAAGTCAAACATTGGGAAGGCTATAAAAGTGTTTGGTTGCATAATGTTTTTGTCGAGGCGCGAGGTTGTTTCTTTAAACCAGCTGCCACGAGGAAGAACTGCACAATACGGTTCTACCTTCACTTGGCCCGCTGTTCAGTCACTAATGACACATGCAATGCTTTGTTAGCAATCAATTTAAGGGCTTTATTGGCATGGGAAACATGTTAACATTGCCAAAGCAAGTGAAATATATAATAAAAAAAGTGATAAACAATATAAAATGAACAGTAAACATTACACTCACAAAAGTTCCAAAGGAATAGACATTTCAAACGTCATATTATGGCTATGTAGTGTTGTAACGATGTGCAAATAGTTAATAGTCAAAGGGAAAATAAACAAATGGGTTGTATTTACAATGGTGTTTGTTCTTCACTGGTTGCCTTTTCTTGTGGCAACAGGTCATAAATCGTGTAACTTTGATGGCACACTGTGGTATTTCACCCAATAGATATGGGAGTTTTTTTTATTTCACCTTTATTTAACCAGGTAGGCCAGTTGTGATCAAGTTCTCATTTAAAACTGCGACCTGGCCAAGATAAAGCAAAGTAGTGCGACAAAAACAGAGTTACACATAAACAAACGTACAGTCAATAACACAATAGAAAATATGTATACAGTGAGAGCAAATTGAGGTAAGGCAATAAATAGGCCATATTGGCAAAATAATTACAATTTAGCAAATTAACACTGGAGTGATAGATGTGCAGATGAGGATGTGCAAGTGGAAATACTGGTGTGCAAAAGAGCAGAATTTATATATATATATATATATACATACACACACACACACACACACACACACTGCTCAAAAAAATAAAGGGAACACTTAAACACAATGTAACTCCAAGTCAATCACACTTCTGTGAAATCAAACTGTACACTTAGGAAGCAACACTGATTGACAATAAATTGCACATGCTGTTGTGCAAATGGAATAGACAACAGGTGGAAATTATAGGCAATTAGCAAGACACCCCCAATAAAGGAGGGGTTCTGCAGGTGGAGACCAGACCACTTCTCAGTTCCTATCAAATCAAATTTTATTTGTCACATACACATGGTTAGCAGATGTTAATGAGAGTGTAGCGAAATGCTTGTGCTTCTAGTTCCGACAATGCAGTAATAACCAACAAGTAATCTAACTAACAATTCCAAAACTACTGTCTTATACACAGTGTAAGGGGATAAAGAATATGTACATAAGGATATATGAATGAGTGATGGTACAGAGCAGCATAGGCAGGATACAGTAGATGGTATCGAGTACAGTATATACATATGAGATGAGTATGTAAACAAAGTGGCATAGTTAAAGTGGCTAGTGATACATGTATTACATAAGGATGCAGTAGGTGATATAGAGTACAGTATATACGTGTGCATATGAGATGAATAATGTAGGGTAAGTAACATTATATAAGGTAGCATTGTTTAAAGTGGCTAGTGATATATTTACATCATTTCCCATCAATTCCCATTATTAAAGTGGCTGGAGTTGAGTCAGTGTCAGTGTCAGTGTGTTGGCAGCAGCCACTCAATGTTAGTGGTGGCTGTTTAACAGTCTTGGCCTTGAGATAGAAGCTGTTTTTCAGTCTCTCGGTCCCAGCTTTGATGCACCTGTACTGACCTCACCTTCTGGATGATAGCGGGGTGAACAGGCAGTGGATCGGGTGGTTGATGTCCTTGATGATCTTTATGGCCTTCCTGTAACATCGGGTGGTGTAGGTGTCCTGGAGGGCAGGTAGTTTGCCCCCGGTGATGCGTTGTGCAGACCTCACTACCCTCTGGAGAGCCTTACGGTTGTGGGCGGAGCAGTTGCCGTACCAGGCGGTGATACAGCCCGCCAGGATGCTCTCGATTGTGCATCTGTAGAAGTTTGAGTGCTTTTGGTGACAAGCCGAATTTCTTCAGCCTCCTGAGGTTGAAGAGGCGCTGCTGCGCCTTCTTCACGATGCCGTCTGTGTGAGTGGACCAATTCAGTTTGTCTGTGATGTGTATGCCGAGGAACTTAAAACATGCTACCCTCTCCACTACTGTTCCATCGATGTGGATAGGGGGGTGTTCCCTCTGCTGTTTCCTGAAGTCCACAATCATCTCCTTAGTTTTGTTGACGTTGAGTGTGAGGTTATTTTCCTGACACCACACTCAGAGGGCCCTCACCTCCTCCCTGTAGACCGTCTCGTCGTCGTTGGTAATCAAGCCTACCACTGTTGTGTCGTCCGCAAACTTGATGATTGAGTTGGAGGCGTGCGTGGCCACGCAGTCGTGGGTGAACAGGGAGTACAGGAGAGGGCTCAGAACGCACCCTTGTGGGGCCCCAGTGTTGAGGATCAGCGGGGTGGAGATGTTGTTGCCTACCCTCACCACCTGGGGGCGGCCCGTCAGGAAGTCCAGTACCCAGTTGCACATGGCGGGGTCGAGACCCAGGGTCTCGAGCTTGATGACGAGCTTGGAGCGTACTATGGTGTTGAATGCCGAGCTGTAGTCGATGAACAGCATTCTCACATAGGTATTCCTCTTGTCCAGATGGGTTAGGGCAGTGTGCAGTGTGGTTGAGATTGCATCGTCTGTGGACCTATTTGGGCGGTAAGCAAATTGGAGTGGGTCTAGGGTGTCAGGTAGGGTGGAGGTGATATGGTCCTTGACTAGTCTCTCAAAGCACTTCATGATGACGGAAGTGAGTAGTCGTTTAGCTCAGTTACCTTAGCTTTCTTGGGAACAGGAACAATGGTGGCCCTCTTGAAGCATGTGGGAACAGCAGACTGGTATAGGGATTGATTGAATATGTCCGTAAACACACCGGCCAGCTGGTCTGCGCATGCTCTGAGGGCGCGGCTGGGGATGCCGTCTGGGCCTGCAGCCTTGCGAGGGTTAACACGTTTAAATGTCTTACTCACCTCGGCTGCAGTGAAGGAGAGTCTGCATGTTTTCGTTGCAGGCCGTGTCAGTCCTATGCTTCCTGGCTGAGGTTTGTCACTTTTGCATGCCGGCGGTGCTTTCACTCTAGTGGTAGCATGAGATGGAGTCTACAACCCACACAAGTGGCTCAGGTAGTTCAGCTCATCCAGGATGGCACATCAATGCGAGCTGTGGCAAGAAGGTTTGCTGTGGCTGTCAGCGTAGTGTCCAGAGCATGGAGGCGCTACCAGGAGACAGGCCAGTACATCAGGAGACGTGGAGGAGGCCGTAGGAGGGCAACAACCCAGCAGCAGGACCGCTACCTCCGCCTTTGTGCAAGGAGGAGCACTGCCAGAGCCCTGCAAAATGACCTCCAGCAGGCCACAAATGTACATGTGTCTGCTCAAACGGTCAGAAACAGACTCCATGAGGGTGGTATGAGGGCCCAACGTCCACAGGTGGGGGTTGTGCTTACAGCCAACACCGTGCAGGACGTTTGGCATTTGCCAGAGAACACCAAGATTGGCAAATATGCCACTGGCGCCCTGTGCTCTTTACAGGTGAAAGCAGGTGCACACTGAGCATGTGATGGAGTCTGGAGACACCGTGGAGAATGTTCTGCTGCCTACAACATCCTCCAGCATGACCGGTTTGGCGGTGGGTCAGTCATGATGTGGGGTGGCATTTCTTGGGGGGCCGCACAGCCCTCCATGTGCTCGCCAGAGGTAGCCTGACTGCCATTAGGTACCGAGATGAGATCCTCAGACCCCTTGAGAGACCATATGCTGTTGCGGTTGGCCCTGGGTTCCTCCTAATGCAAGACAATGCTAGACCTCATGTGGCTGGAGTGTGTCAGCAGTTCCTGCAAGAGGAAGGCATTGATGCTATGGACTGGCCTGCCCGTTCCCCAGACCTGAATCCAATTGAGCACATCTGGGATATCATGTCTCGCTCCATCCACCAACGCCATGTTGCACCACAGACTGTCCAGGAGTTGGCGGATGCTTTAGTCCAGGTCTGGGAGGAGATCCCTCAGGAGACCATCCGCCACCTCATCAGGAGCATGCCCAGGCGTTGTAGGGAGGTCATACAGGCACGTGGAGGCCACACACACTACTGAGCCTCATTTTGACTTGTTTTAAGGACATTACATCAAAGTTGGATCAGCCTGTAGTGTGGTTTTCCACTTTAATTTTGTGTGTGACTCCAAATCCAGACCTCCATGGGTTGATAAATTTGATTACCATTGATAATTTGTGTGATTTTGTTGTCAGCACATTCAACTATGTAAAGAAAAAAGTATTTAATAAGAATATTTCATTCAGATCTAGGATGTGCTATTTTAGTGTTGCCTTTATTTATTTTTTTGCATTTATATATATATTTGTGTATTTCACACTATACTGTGTGTCGAGGTAAAACTTGGAGTATAATGCTTGTATGGATGTCAACCAACACATGCATTACAGTTAAAAACGACTGACTAACACGATTTCTGTATACTAACTACGCTATTCAGTTTATAGGAAATGGAGTTAGAATTTGGCAGTCACTTCTAAACCTGAAAAGGGGTAACTTCTAAATGTTATGCAGCGAAAACAACCAACTATATTAAAATCGGACTTAACCACTGTGGGCCAGTTACAATAAATAAATCATGACGGATTTGACGACTTTCCACTTAGTTAGACCAGATTTGTTGAATGTGCGCCAATCTGGTCAATGACAATAGAACCGTCTACATTCTATTGCCTCCTTACCGTATCTACACAGGCGATGTTTTTCCACTCCTCATTTGCACGACGTGGTCGTCTGCTGCTGTAGCCCATCCGTGACAAGGATCGACGAGTTGTGCGTTCCGAGATGCCGTTCTGCGCACCACTGTTGTACTGCGCTGTTATTTGTCTGTTTGTGGCCCGCCTGTTAGCTTTCACGATTCTTTCCATTCTCATTCTACCTCTCTCATCAACTAGTTGTTTTCGCCCACACGACTGCCGCTGACTGGATGTTTTTTGTTTGTCACACCATTCTCGGTAAACTCTAGAAACTGTCGTGCGTGAAAAGCCCAGGAGGGCGGCCGTTTCTGAGACACTTGATCCGGCGCGCCTGGCACCTACGATCATACCACGCTCAAAGTCCCTTAGGTCACTCGTTTTACCCATTATTACGTTCAATCGAGCAGTATAGCTGGTTGCTTGCCTGCCTGCCTGCTTTATACAGCAGGCCACGTGACTCACTGTCTGTAGGAGCGATCCATTTTCGGGAATGGGGTGGTGTAACTTGGGCTGGAGCGGTCTACTTCTTCTTCGATGGGGTTTAAGGTTTAACCGCGGTTGGCATCCAAAGTTAACGGTGCATTACCGCCACCAGCTGGACGGGGTATTAAATAAGAAACTATAAAAACATTCCGGTGTTGTGCCGAAAAGCCCCCCTTGCCAGAATTCTCCACCCCTCTTCGCGTGGACGCGCACGCACTCAATTCTTCATTACTGCGACTTGCTTGAACGCGCACGCACTCAATTCTTCATTACTGCGACTTGCTTGAACGCGCACGCACTCAATTCTTCATTGCTGCGACTTGCTTGCTAGTTGAGATTTCTGAATCATTTAATGTTTTATGTCGGTTTAATAGCGGGGGAGGCACTAGTAATGTCTGCAGTTTTCGGTTTGGCTATGAGCTACCAACATGATTCTGAAGTATGCCAGGCCTTGCAGTCGCAAAATGTTACTTTTTAAATGTATTTTTATTTCACCTTTATTTAACCAGGTAGGCCAGTTGAGAACACCTTTATTTTACCAGGTAGGCCAGTTGAGAACACCTTTATTTAACCAGGTAAGCCAGTTGAGAACTAGTTCTCATTTACAACTGCGACCTGGCCAAGATAAAGCAACGCAGTGCGACACAAACAACAACACAGAGTTACACATGGGATAAACAAACGTGCAGTCAATAACACAATACAAAAATCAATATGCAGTGTGTGCAAATGTATTAAGAAGGTAAGGCAATAATTAGGCCATATTGACGAAATAATTACAATTTAGCAATTAAACACTGGAGTGATAGATGTGCAGAAGATGAATGTGCAAGTAGAGATACTGGTGTGCAAAGGAGCAAAAATAATAATGTTGGGATGAGGTAATTGGGTGGGATATTTACAGATGGGCTGTGTACAGGTGCAATGATCAGTAAGCTGCTCTGACAGCTGATGCTTAAAGTTAGTGAAGGAGATATAAGACTCCAGCTTCAGTGATTTTTGCAATTCGTTCCAGCCATTGGCAGCAGAGAACTGAAAGGAGAGGCGGCCAAAGGGGGAGTTGGCTTTGGGGGTGACCAGTGAAATATACCTGCTGGAGCGCATAGTATGGGTGGGTGCTGCTATGGTGACCAGTGAGCTGAGATAAGGCAGGGCTTTACCTAGCAAAAGCTTATAGATGACATGGAGCCAGTGGGTTTGGCGACGAATATGAAGTGAGGCCCAGCCAACAAGAGCATGCTGAGTAGAGTGTCGTAGGCTATTTTTTAAATGACATCGCCGAAGTCAAGGATAGGTAGGATAGTCAGTTTTACGAGGGTATGTTTTGCAGCATGAGTGAAGGGTGCTTTGTTGCGAAATAGGAAGCCGATTCTAGATTTAATTTTGGATTGGAGATGCTTAATGTGAGTCTGGAAGGAGAGTTTACAGTCTAACCAGACACCTAGGTATTTGTAGTTGTCCACATATTCTAAGTCAGAACTGTCCAGAGTAGTGATGCTAGACAGGGTGGGTGGGTGCGGGCAGCGATCGGTTGAAGGGCATGCATTTAGTTTTACTTGCATTTAAGAGCAGTTGGAGGCCACGGAAGGAGTGTTTTATGGCGTTGAAGCTCGTCTGGCGGTTTGTTGATTAACACAGTGTCCAAAGAATAAGTGTCCAAAATAGAAGGGGGGGGGGGGGGGGGGATTTCGGCAGGCAAGAAAATAGCCTTATTTACCTGAAGTCTGAATCTGTGAGTGACAGTAGGCTGTTGGAGATTACACAAACTGAAAATGTGCCAGCCTAAATGGCATGATGCGCTGTTCCAAGTTGTCAAATAATTTTAGCATGTACATCTTGGTGGGGCAAACTCAACCTTTTTGTAGATGCATTCCAGCAAAGCCACTACACAACACTAAACAATACTTAACTCCACTATAACGGTGACAAACGGTGCCCACAAACTGTCCCAACAGCAAAGCTTTCTTTTCAGCACCATGGAGTGAATTAATCCTTACCACTGCTACACCTGCCTATCAACGGAGCCTTGTCTGGTATCGAAACAGTTAATTCAGCCTCATTTACTGCTTTAAAAAAAACTGCTGATATGGCTGCCTTGCTGAACAAATGTGGTTTCTACTGACAATTGAGATGTGCAAACTATGGCATAAGGGAACATTGAGCGGATAAGAGGCAATCTGTAATTTTGATTAAGACATTAAGGAGCGAGCTAAAACAGACGTTGTCAAAAATCTATTTGTTCAGCACTTTTGAAATGTACAGCAACAGAATTCAGAACATGGGCCGTTCTTATAGTATTTTCCCTGTACACCAAGTCAGAAGGGGGCATATAAGCAGACAATGAAAGCCCTTACAATATTCGATTATTACATTTTTCTAAAACAGGGTATAGGCTACATGTGCACCACCAAGTCAGAACAGTAGGCTTTGTTTTGAGGGGGAAAGGGACCAAATGACTAGGGTGAGGCACATGGGCTACTAACAGCTTACTACACAACATACACTTAGTATTACTTTCTTAGCTACAGTATACTTATCTCCCTGGCATATTACATAATTTATGCAGCAGTATACAATATATTTTTGGACTCACCGTTGTGCTGTGCTCACTTGAACAGGAAGGTGGCACTGGGGTCCTTCTTGTGGGAAGAATTTGTCATGAAACTTTCATCAAAATCTGGCATTCTCTGGATTTATGGTGCTTTCAAGATCACTGGGAACTTGGAAAAGAGGAAGGTTGAATCATGACGTCAGGGATCTTCATGTCCTATCTGCTGACCCCCAGGTCAGTGTATTGGAGGAGCCGCTGTAAGAACAGACTCTTCTTCTTCACATTGGATATAGGCCAATATCAACAGTCTGATCAACTCTATGCGAAGAAGATGTGTTACGCTGCATGAGGCAAATGGTGGTCACACCAGATACTGACTGGTTTTCTGATCCACGCCCCTACTTCTTTTTTAAAGTAATCTGTGACCAGCAGATGCATATCTGTATTCCCAGGAATGTCAAATCCATCAGATTAGGGCCTAATTTATTTATTTCAATTGACTGATTTCCATATATGAACTGTAACTCAGTAAAATCCTTGAAATTGTTACATGTTTCATTTATATTTTTGTTTTAAAATTGTTTAATTAAAACATTGTTTTAATGTTCCTGTGAAGATAGAGTGCTTGTTGAAATGGTTGGTTATACCGTATGATCGTAACACTTTATTTTACTAAGTAAGTTACATTATAGAGCATTTATTCCAAGCACCTCTAGGCTGGGAGAGAGCATCTCAGTACACTGCAGTGCACACTATAACTTATCAGATGGAATCTTTACGGTTGAGTTCTGTTTAGTAATGGTAGTGAACACGCCTTTACTATCTAAGTTAGTTTGTTGCACAGTTTTAACATCGACTCCGCTATGATAGGATATGGATTCCAAAATGCTTCCAGTATTTCCCTTGACCTTTGTCAACCTCTCAGTTTTAGTAATCCAATGTCCAGTACAAAGTCTTTTAAATTCAGGGATTTACATTGGGAACTGAATTGCCCTCTTTCTATATCCAGTGTGACAACAGTCTGTGGGATTGGTCAACTTGTCATTGTTGGATGGAGTGGAGTGGTGGGCCTTTCATTGTCTGGCATAGATTTACTACTAGAACCACTCCCCTTTCCAATAGCAACAGCAAATAGCTCTTTCACACTACTACTTTGTATTCTTGTGAGAGTTGGAGGTTCGGAGTAACACACACAAAGTGGGTATTTTCGTTTGAGGAGACGCTGTTTTTAGGGTCAGCAAATTACAACAAATGAATTGTGTGTTGTTAAATTGGATGTAAATAGTTCACTGAACAGAGAGAAAACAACTACGCCTTCACCAGTTGACTTGAATTGTCTAGGAAGCAATGGGACCACTGAATCTCCACCAGGCTATATTAAAGGCTGACTTCATCCTAGCTAGAAGGTTAATCGAGGCTGGGGCTAACGTCAACAGCAGGGATGAGGAGAGGAGGACCCCTTTAATGCTCTGCTGCCTCCATGATGGGGAGTCTTGGTCCCTCGGTGTAGCACGCATGCTCCTGATTCACAGAGGCCATGTGGGGCTCTGTGACCGCCACGGTCGAACCGCTCTGGTGTATGCGGTCTTGTACGGGCGTCTGGGTTTGGTTCGGCTGTTCCTCCAAGCGCTGGACTATGACCTGAACCACGTCGACAAGCACGGTCACATGGCTCTGTGGTACTCAGCTCAGGTAGGTAACGGTCCTATCAATGACCTGCTGCTGAAAACCATGAAGAAGTACTGTCTGAGCACTGACATATCTGAGGCCGCAGTCCCCAGGCTTTGTGGTCATGATAAACCCGGTCAAGTTCTGGTCAAACACCAGACAGCAGTCAAGCAGAATGCCATTAATTGTGCCATTGACCACAAGGTCACAGGTCACCTGAAGCCACAGCCAGAGAAAGGTCTACCTCCATTGTTCCGAAAGGACTTGCCTTACATGCCCCTTCCAGAAACCCTATGGACAAAGAGGGAGAACTTCTATAAAACAGTGAAGCCACCAGAGGCAAAACCTGAGACAAAGAAGGCCTTGACTGGAGGGTCTAAGCAGGGGAAGGAAGGGAAGACAACCACCCCCTCCCCATCTAAGGACTGGAAGTTAGACATGAGGAGTCTAACCGAGGCCTTACTGGGTCAGATCAGCCTTTCCTACCGGCCCCAGGCCCAGCCCCGGCCTCCTTCCTCTCTCCTCCACCGCAGGAGGACACCTCGCTTGGGGGCCAGCCCCACTGTGGGGGCCCTGCTCCGCCAGCGCCGGGGGAAGGGAAGGAAGATGTCCCTGGACGCCATCAGCGATAGCCTGCTGAAAGAGAGGACGGCCATTGGCTCGTTCCGCCGCCGGTGCAGTGTGACCGTGATACCCATGATCAGGATGGGGCTGACAAGCAAGAGCTCCAGCACCACAGAGCTAGAGGGTAGGGGGGGAGACGAGGGTCACTTCTAAACCACTGGTCAGGATCCAGGAGCTGAAAAAGTTCAGCTAGTCAGACAGAAATTAATGTATATTTTGGTTATCCGAAGGTTTATTGATGATGATGGAATATGGATGGTCGTTTATGTGTGATGGATTATAGTGCAGTATTCAATATATTGAAGTTTGCTGTATTAAAAAGTTAATACCAATCATTGAGTGGGACAGATGCAATGAGGGTTAGATGCAGTTGATACATCTGGCATTTCTGTCATCTCCCTAAAAGTTTGTTTTTGTATACAACTTGATTTGGAATGTTTGAATGTTAAATATTTTGTATGAAAATAAAATACAGTCTTATGAATAAAATGAATAAAATCCAGTATGGGCAGGGCTGTGACTTCCATTCAATTTTGTCTTTGTGAACATGCAGCTTCTGAAACGTTTGAAATTAATACCATACACGATACAAACACAACAGCAGGTGTCAGTAATGGGTAAAAGGCGACCCATAGATTTACGTGAAGGCGTTGGAGAATTTACGTTTACGGTTTATAGCCAATAGCAGCGAACCTACTCATGTTTGAATGAAGAACAGGCGGTTGACGTTTACTCCTACAGCAGGTTTGTTTACTTAATTCAAAAACATTTTCTTTAGCAAATAGTTTAAGTAGCTGTTAATAATAACCATATGAAATAGCTCTGACTTTTATTTACAGCGCTTTGTAGCCGAATATTTTAGATCGGGTTACAACTCATAACGTTAGCCAGCTAACGTTATGGGATAACTCTAGCTAACGTTCGCTAACGAACGTTACACAAATGTCCCCGTGAAACTCAAATTCTGCATGAGCTCTGTCATTTAACACAATGGATAATGTACTCAATGGTAGGCCTATTAGCTAATTTCAGTCAACGTTAATAACGTTATATTTTCCATAGTTAACGTTACATAGCTACCTACATCAGGGGTGTATTAATTCCGGCGATTCTGTTGAAAAACGTTTATTAAACGGAACGAAACGGGGAGGGACTTACTTGAATTAGTCCAATATACGTTTTGCAACTGAATCCGACCAATGAATACACCCCATCACTTTTATCTGAACGCTAACTAGCCAGGCAAGTTGGTAATAGGTCTGATATGGCTCCAACAATAATGCCAGGTTGTTTGTATTCTGACAGTAGCCCAGCCACGCAAGCCCTCATGTCCACGAGAAGATCACATACATTTGGAGAGACCATGGTAAGATTTGCATTTCACACAGGTATTATGAAGTTACTGAACAGAACTTTCGACCATAATTGTGGATAGCAGTCACTAACATTAACTAGCTAAGTTGTTTATCAATAACTGGATGTTGGCTTCTCTCAATGCACCCAGCCTTCAACAAGATCTGGAGAACGCACCCCATTGAGGTGTGTCCAGAATGAAATGCGCCATGTTTCAACCCCATCTTCTAGACTCAAATCGAGATCAGGGTCAGGCAGCAATATCCTCAAAACACCCAAGGTATGACTAACAGCCAAGCTATGGGCCTATGCATCCTGTTCACTGAACTGTTGTTTGAAATGTAAACTTCACTTTATACTTCTCCCATTCTCCCTACAGAATGATGCTGTGTTCATCTACACAGACCCAGACCTACCAGCTGAGGTCCTATGCTCTCCTAGTGTTCCAAAGCCCAGTGATAAAACTACTACCAGTGATACAGCTCCTACACCTGAGGACACAGCTGTTGATACAAGCATTGGACTTGGAGACATTACCTTCAAGTCCTTCATCTGTGCTGGGGGTGAGATTGAGGTTTCAGAGCCCTCAAGGGTTGTAGACGAAACCATCCGGCTACCCAAGAATCAACTGAACATCTCTTCTCTTCCTGGCCATGACGATGAAAACACATGTCTCTCTGACAGTATGGTTACTCAATGCTGCGACAACCATGTGGATCACGTCTATTGTGATTTGGAAAGAGATTTGTCCACAACTAAAGCTGACATGTCCTTTAATGGGGGTTCAAACGCCAGTCTTAGTGTTCCACAGTTCACCGATATAGCCCACATCACTGAGATTGTTACTGGCGGACAGGGAGATGTAACGTTTAAGTCTTTCATCTGCACCGGAGGGGAGGTGGAAGTTTCAGAGGCTTCCAGGGTGGCACTTGAGACTATACTCCTACCAACGGATCAGCCTGCAAACCACCATCAGCCATACAACGACAGTATATATCAAAGTGTTATAGTAGATGAGTTGGACATGCAGTCCATCGAAGACCACGCAGATCACCTCTATTGTAATATGGCCTCTAGTGCACACCTTTCCTTCAAAGAACCTACACATTGTAGTACTATGAAATCCATAGAGATGGTACATACCAATGAAGAGTCAACTGGTGTTCAAAATGCCACTGGCGGACAAGGACATGTGACAGTCAAATCCTTCATCTGCACTGGGCTTGAGGTTGAAGTCTCAGAGTCCACCAGAGTGTCCAAAGACACTATCCTCCTACCTGAGAATCAGACTGTGACCAGTCATCTACCGTACAACGACAGGGTCAACCCAAACATCATAGAGGAGCAGTCCTCCCATCATGTAAAACACCCTTACAGCCATGTGGAAAGTGAAGGTGCCGTGTGGAAAGCGGACGCCGCTGCCATCGGTGAACCCTCAATGGGAAATGCATCCTTAAGGTCATTGAAGGACCTGGATGATGTCGCCTGTCAGCTTTTCCCTGAAGGCCCCAAACAGGGTTATTCTCATGATGAAGACAGCACCGTGGTTCCAGCTATACAGTTGGAAACTGACCGCTCCCATTGCAATGAGTTTGGAGCCTCGGCCAGGAGCTCCACACCTGTAGATGAGGACAACCCATCGATAGCCTCTCACTCCCATTCTCATGGTTCAATGCAGGAGTCCAGTGGGGCCACAGACAGTGCGCTGGGTTCAAGCAGTAACGCTCCTCTTCTCTACAACACTACAGACAAAGCGAGCTCTGAGAACATTGCTGACGTGTTGACTGAGCTACCCAAGATCCCCTCTGTAGCGACGTGGGCCGGCGGTGGTGATGCTTTACAGTTTGAGATCTTCAGCCCCGTTCTTAGCACTACCCCCATGACCAGAAGAAGGGGCATTCAGAAATCGTCTTTTGCCCAAATGGAGGATTCCGCTCTGGAAAACAGTAGGGGTTGTGTCCTCAACTCTGCTGAGGGTAGCTCCGTTGTCCCCGCCAACCCAGACAGCCGACTCTGGGGGGCCGTCCTGGAGAGCCCCATGCCTCTGCCCAAGTTCAACTCGACGGCAGTGGGTGCCGCATCGACCTGCAAGCCCCCTCCTCCTCCAGACCCAGTCACAGATACTGTGGAGACGAGGCCAGAAGTGGATGTACCTCATGTAAAATCCCAACCCAAGGTGGAGAAAGTAAAGATGGGTCTTCTTGATCATTTACCAAGGTTGGTTTGTGAGGAGCCCTTTCAGCAGCAACTCATCCAGATGGCCCAATTCCTCATCCTGGCATCGGGCAAGATGGACCCTGTTAGCAACCCTGCCCTAGCCCCTACACCCGCTCCCGCCCCTCCTGTAGTGGAAACTACAGCGGGGACCGTGGCTGAGGAGTGCCACAGCATGTGTGTTGGCACCACTCCAGTGAGGCGGGCAGACCGCAGTGCCAACACCTCTGGTCAGTTTGAGAGGAAGAGGGAGTTCTCTGTGTCTGACGCCTGCACCAGCACCGAGACTCTGCTCTGGAAGTGAGTAATGGCCTGTGTGTTTTTGTGAGTGAGAACTCTGTCAAATGTTCTGTGTTTATGTAATATGAACCATGTAAATATTGTTTTTTGGTGTTTGTCTGAGAGAAGTGTTCACAAGTATTTCCCGTGTGTGGTATGAGAACTGACTATTTTCTCTCTGTGTCAGTCTGGCCCCTGGGAGCCTGTGTGGGGTCCCCAGACAGGAGCTGGAGCAGAGGCTGACCTCCACCCTCATCATGGTGGAGGCCCTGGTGCAGCAGCTGTGCACAGCCAGGGAACAGGGCCACTCTAGGGGCCCCGGGCCCTCAGAATTCAGGGACAAGCTGGTCCAGACCGACCACACTGAACTCAGCCAGACGGTAACCTACAAAGACCTGTATGTGACGGCCCTGGAGAGGATCAAGGAGCTAGAACTGGACCCGACCACTCTACAGAACCTGCTCCACAGCATGCAGGACACCAGGAGCACCATGACAGCCCTGAGTGGAGACACTGAGGCTGCTCTCAGCAGCATGAGGCAGATAAGAGACCTGGTTAAAGAGGACCAGCAGAGCCTGGTTACACGGTATGGTCAGATGAAGTCCCTTTATGAGAAGTGCAAGGAGACCCAGGGCAGGTTGGTGCAGAAGGTCAGAGACACCCTGCAGCAGAGAGAGGACATGAGGAGACGGATGGAGGAGGCTTTCACCGCCAAGGACGCATCCTTCAGTGTAACTGAGCAGCTGAGGGCTCACTGTGCCGTGCGTATCTCTGAGCTGCAGGAGAGTGTGGGATCTCACCAGGAGCTGATGGCTGCCCTGAACAAGACCTACCCAGAACAGGTACCCCACACAGTCTGAGGTCAGGGCTAGAGGCAATCGCCTGGTTCCCGGCTTATTTTGGTGCTGTGTATTTGTTTTCCCGTGCTCATGTGTGTGTCCTTACTCAGGTTGCATTGAACAAGGCCTACGTGGAATCCCTCAACTCTGCATCTGAGCTCTTGAGAGGAACCATGAGTGATCACGACAGTCTGCATCAAGAGGTATGTCTTAACCTGGAGGCTACATTGTCTTGTCAGGAAAGAAAAGACATCCAAAAGGTTGCAATGTGTCGTTTTGTTCTGTACGACGCGTGTGTAAGATGTCATATTCTCTCCAGCTGAAAACAGCCAGGCGTCTCCTCCAGAGGACAACTCCTATACTGGTGAAGCTGAATGAGAAGGCAGCCAACGCTATAGGGGAGAGAGACCAGCACCTCTCAGAGAGAGACCAAGCTGTGGAGGAGAGAGAGCAGGTCTGACCTCCCTATTCTCTATCATCTCCCTCAACTCAGAATCTCTCTACTGCCTGTTCTATTTGCTCTGTTATCTTCTGCAACTCGTCTCTCCACAATGTTATGGCTTCATTCCAATGCGTCGTGGCTCACTTCTACATGACAGATCCAGGAGGAACTGGACCAAACCAATGTGAGTCTCCAAGTTGCCAGGCAGGAGGTTGGGGACTTGAATCTGCAGGCCACCATCATCAATTCAGGTAGGGATTTAAACAAACTGTTGAAGATGGCATTTGAGTTTAAAGTGTTATTGTGGTAAGTTTAAAAATAAGTGCTGATATGTTTATTTTCTAGTATTGTCATTCTCTCTCCCTCTTGCTCTCCCGCCTTCTCCCTCTCTCAGAGTTGGGTGTTCTGCGTCAGAAGCTGAGTGAGGGAGAAGAGGAGCGAGTTCAGCTGGAGAGGAAGGTCACGGAGCTGTCTGCCACCGTCTCATCTACCCTGGCCTCCTATGCCTTCCTAGAGCAGGCCCTGGCTGCAGAGTCCACCAAGTCAGTTCAAAGTTCACTCTAAGCTGTTATGGTGCTTCAACTATGGCAGTTGTCAATTAAACATATTTTTATATATAGAGAAAAATAACCTTAACTTTCTTATTTCAGGTTGCAACAGTCATGGCAAGAAGTCCAGCAAGCTACCGACAGGGCCAACCAGTAAGTGAACTCAGTTACCTCATTTCTCTTATCATCACTACTATTTAAATCTGTATTTTACCATTGAAATGGGCTATTCGGATGTATTTTTCTGTTTAGCCCCATCACATTGCAGCTATAAAGATGATTTAACATGAACTAAGACACGCATACCTTTTGCTATTTGTAATCAATAATGCACATTGGGTTTAATTAAGCAATAAGGCATGAGAACCCAGGGATTACTCCTGACTACGGGATGTTCTTAGGCCTGAATCAAGGCAGAGGGAACAGCCCTTAGGAATCCCCGGATTCTCATTCCTTATTGCTTTTATAACGGTTGGCAGCACATTAATAAAAATATTTTTTTCTTCATTAAACATTATTTTGAACGGGTAAAATTTGTTTTTGTGTTCTGGTCATTAGTTATTTTCTCATGTTTTGACCCAGTCGTTAATTAGAATCATTCTTTTCATTCCGCGATGCTATGCTAAACAAATCATTGGCATGTAGCTAGCTAGTAGAGATTCAATGATGAGATACAAGAACTGTAATAAATAATGATTTATTAAATATCCAATAGGCCTACATAGGCAGCACTGCACTGGTTAAGGAATTAATGGAATTCTGACTGTTTCCGGTTTCCATGGTGAATTATTAGTTTTCTGTTCAAGCCTACTGGCACAGGAGAAATCCATGTGTAAAATGATACATTGGTGCAAGGTCATAGAGGCAGACAGGTCGTTTTATACAACCCCTAACTGTTGCAAACCAAATAGTAGCATGGAAAACTAATGTGGAGATGCTTTTTTTACCCCGAGGGATATAAAGTTTATGGATTTCCTGCCTGGGCTGCAGGACAGTGGAATTAGCACATGCTATTTTGTGGGATGAGTTGTCCCACAACTCCCGCATAGCAACCAATCAGCATCCAGGATCCAAACAACCCGTTTTATAACATTTCATTGAACCCCTCCTGTGTCCAGGTTGGAGGGTGTGTTGGTCCAGTCAGAGCAGCGTGTATGTGAGCTGTCCCAGGCCCTGGCCCACAGCGAGGAGCAGCTGAGCCAGCTGCAGAGCCACTCCCACAGCCAGAGCCTGCAGCTACAGAAGCTCCATGAAGTGCGCGTGCAGCTCAACAGCATGATGGAGCTGAACGAGGTAGGTGGACCTCTGGATATCTCTCTACAGTACTGTATGTGGTGGTGCTCTCTCTTGCTTTGAGTTCCTCTACCTTTTTGTCTCTTTCTCTGTTCTTTACCAGTCTCTCTCTCTCCTTCTTTTACTCTGTAGAGCTCCCTCTCCCTCTCTTCCTGTGTGCTGATCCTAAACTCAGCTGTGGTGAGTGCTGTGTGTAACAGCTCTGTTCCTCCTCCCCTGTGTAGTTCCTACAGATGGAGAATGATATGGCCAGGGAGCAGGTGGTGGAGAGTGAGAGGACCCTCCGGGCTAACCTACAGGGGCTCAGGGAGAGGAACATCCAGTGTGAGGACCTGAAAGGAGCCCTTAGCCACCTCCAGTAAGACCCAGTAGCACTCACTGTGGAGTCATAGTACATTTAGTTATTAGACATTATTTATTTTTAATGAGTTGAGCTGTGATGAGTTCTGGGGTGTGTGTGTGGGAGTGGGGTTGTCTCATATGACTACATGGGATGTGGTTATTACAAACAATTGAACAATTGTCTTTGTGTGTGCGTGTGTGTCAGGGCTGAGAGGGAGGCTTTGCAGGCAGAACTGGAGGACAGTCAGGCCAGAGCCCAGTCAGTCCAATTGGACCTGGTAGAGCAGCTAGCCCAGGCTGTTACTGACGTCACCCTGCTACACCACACACTGAGACGACTGACCAACGATGTTCACACTGCTCTGACCACCAAGGTAATCACACACACCCTGTTACACCACACACTGAGACGACTGACCAACGATGTTCACACTGCTCTGACCACCAAGATAGTCACACACACTGCACACAACCTTTACCAGTCCATAGAAGACTCAGTCTGTTGTGATGTGTGGCGTTATTTCAGAAGCCAGAGGTCTGTGGTAAAGACGAGGTGTCCCAGCCCTCCCTCCATGTTGAGCGTCATCCCTCCACCTCCTTCGTGGACAGCATCATGGTGGCCATCACCACTGACCTGGCCCAGGTCAATGACACACAGCCCCCCTTAGACATGACAGAGGAACCACAAGCTGAAGGGTTGGGCAGCGAGACCAGCGCCTTCACTCGCCTCGCACCCATCACTCCTAAGAAGTGTCAGGGTGAGGCCTCCATCGCATCTCCCCAGGGGGTTTGCTGGTAGCCCCAGGGGGTATCTGGGTTCTGTTCAGCAGGGTACACTGTAGCAAACCTTACAACAAAAAACTAATGTCTGTGTTCTTATTGGACAAGTTCGTAGCACCTCCCCTGTTTCACTGTTTCAAAATGTTTAGTACCTACTGGACACAACCCATTTGTTTGTCTGTATTGATGTTTCCTGGGCCCAGTCATTAAATGCCCTCCCTTCCTGGTCTCCAGTGGTGCCTCCAGAGGAGCAGCAGAGTAGCGTGGTGGAGCTGCTAGCAGACCTGGCTAACACAGTCTCTGAGCTCAGCTCCACCATCACACAGCTACGACAGAGCAAGGACACCGAGCAGGAGGCACTGAACAACACCATGTAAGCACTGTGACGTGTGTGGCATTTATTTTGTGTTGAGATGTGAAGCTTACAATTTCTCCTTTAAGCATTCAATTATTTACTGTTTTATTTACCTTTCTGGTCACCATAAGTCAGTGTTTCCCAACTCCAGCCCTCCAGTAAACCCCAACACCACACATTGTTGTAGCCCCTGGGCAAACGCACCTGAACTCGTTGAGGGCTTGATGATTAGTTGAAGTTGAATCCAGTGTGTGAAACACTGCCTGCCCTATGTCAAGTTCCATCATATTAGGGTTAAACCCAGGGTTTCCCAAACTCTGTCCTCAGGACCCTAAGGGGGGCACGTTTTGGTTTTTGCCCTAACACTACACAGCTGATTCAAATAATCAACTAATCATCACACTTTGGTGCACAGGGTTTGGGATACGCTGAGTAAACCTAACCAATGATTGTGTTGCGATACCAGCTGTGGGCTGCAGAGGGAGCAGCAGGCCCAGGCCCACAGACACAGGGCTGAGGTATCCGAGCTGAGGGGCCAGCTGAGCCGTCTCCAGACCCAGCTAGGCCGGGACCAGGTGGCTCTACAGAACAAAGCCCAGGTGAGACACTACACTGCTCTCAGATCAGACCGTACAACTAAAAACACCAGTTTTAGTTACACTTAACTTCTTACCTGTGTTAACCCCTGTATTTATGAACATATTGGCAAAGTGCTGCCAATACTTGCGCATTATAGATTATTTTACTGAGGCAATCTATACATTTTTTATTACTTTCTTGGCTACAGGACATGAGACATGTCTGATTACTTGACTGACATGGTATTTTGGTGAATAGTGGTCTGTGTGACTGAGGCTGAACCCAGGTCATTTGTTCTGTTTTACCAGGAGGTAGACACTATGAAGAGGATCTGCAGTGAAGTGAATGAGGCCAGGGAGTTTCTTTACAAGCACAAATCTGAGAACAAAGTAAGGACTAAATCACTTTTTCGACCCAAAAATACTGTCTACATTCACTTTATTTCATCTTCCTAAAAGTTCTTAGGCACATTTTATGGTGTGAATTGTCACCTATATGTCATGATGTGCTTCCATTTAGCCTATTGTTATTGCTGCTGTGTTCTGTAGGAGCTGCGTAGGGAGGTGGCAGACCTGCACCGTTCACATGCACCAATCACAGGTGGAGTCCCAGGCTCTAAGGGGACGAGCTAAGAAAGACCGGTAACCAATCAGCACCAGCATGCATTCCATGGACGACAAGATCCGCCTACTGAAAGAGGTACAATCCAGGACCATAGGTTGCCTGTTATCCCTGTAAGAACTGCTAGGGCTACCCTACGGTGTCCATGTCTCTGCTGTCCCCACAGCTAGACACTGGGCATTCTGCGCAGAATATTTCGATCTGAACGCGCCACAGCGCCCTACATGACCCAACCTTGGGTTGTTTTAATTTGGCCACAATTACATCTCAAATACATCCCCTCACACCAACCCTGCAGCCTTGAAATACCAAGCAATCCTCTCCCTCCAACACTAGTTGTCTTTGACAGGCAGTAGGACCTTAAACACTGTCTCCACCACAGGTGAAAGACTAAAGGGACTCTGTTGGAAGCTGAGGAAGGAAGAGCAAAGCTTCTGGAGAGAGCCAAGAGACATGTAAGTGTCTATACGATCTATACCAAGTGTGTCACCCCGCCTCTGGTTTGGTGAACATTTGAGGGATGGGCCTAGAGAAATGTAACCACTCTCAAATTCCTATGCAGAGCTATGGATGCATCTCCATCTATGATATCAACATTGTAGTTTTAACCAATGTTATGAGGCTATAAAGTGTTTTACATTTACAAATGTTACAAACATTGGAGTA
>NW_022263739.1:0-44208 GCF_002021735.2 Oncorhynchus kisutch
AACCCACTGTTCCTAGGCCGTCATTGAAAATAAGAATGGTGCTTAACTGACTTGCCTAGTAAAATAAAGGTAAAATAATATTGCTGCTGCTGTTATTGGATGGGTAGATTGTTTTAATTATCCCCATCCCATATATCTTCATGCATTGACTGTGTCCCAAATGGCACCCTATTCCCTATAGGGCACTACGTTTAACCAGAGATATGCAGTATGGGCCCTGGTAAAACAAAGCGAAGTAGTTGCACTAGAAAGGAAGTGGGGTGCCATTTGGACGCACTTTGTTTAGCGAGGGACAAAATGACCGATTTTTCAAGAGATGGATTTCTCACTTTATATCTTAACCAATGCTGTTCTGACAGTGTTTAGGTGAGTCTTAAATTACTATAGTCAGTGATAATGTATATCCATTACATCATGCGATCAGTCACTTTACCAACTGGGTGGTTTGTCATATACCGTCATCACTGCATGGTTCACAATGTAAGCTGGGAGTTTATCAACAAACAGTCATTTGAAAAGTTCCAACAGTGGCCTTGGAGTTGGGAGAGAAACACTGCAGGATATCGAGGCCTGACTTTCACTAATGGTTCCTACAGTAGAGTTGGAGTTGGGAGAGAAACACTGCAGGATATCGAGGCCTGACTTTCACTAATGGTTCCTACAGTAGAGTTGGAGTTGGGAGAGAAACACTGCAGGATATCGAGGCCTGACTTTCATTAATGGTTCCAACAGTAGAGTTGGAGTTGGGAGAGAAACACTGCAGGATATCGAGGCCTGACTTTCACTAATGGTTCCAACAGTAGAGTTGGAGTTGGGAGAGAAACACTGCAGGATATCGAGGCCTGACTTTCACTAATGGTTCCTACAGTAGAGTTGGAGTTGGGAGAGAAAACACTGCAGGATATCGAGGCCTGACTTTCATTAATGGTTCCAACAGTAGAGTTGGAGTTGGGAGAGAAACACTGCAGGATATCGAGGCCTGACTTTCACTAATGGTTCCAACAGTAGAGTTGGAGTTGGGAGAGAAACACTGCAGGATATCGAGGCCTGACTTTCACTAATGGTTCCTACAGTAGAGTTGGAGTTGGGAGAGAAACACTGCAGGATATCGAGGCCTGACTTCACTAATGGTTCCAACAGTGGACTTGGAGTTGGGAGAGAAACACTGCAGGATATCGAGGCCTGACTTTCACTAATGGTTCCTACAGTAGTGTTGGAGTTGGGAGAGAAACACTGCAGGATATCGAGGCCTGACTTTCACTAATGGTTCCTACAGTAGAGTTGGAGTTGGGAGAGAAACACTGCAGGATATCGAGGCCTGACTTTCACTAATGGTTCCAACAGTGGCCTTGGAGTTGGGAGAGAAACACTGCAGGATATCGAGGCCTGACTTTCACTAATGGTTCCTACAGTAGAGTTGGAGTTGGGAGAGAAACACTGCAGGATATCGAGGCCTGACTTTCACTAATGGTTCCTACAGTAGAGTTGGAGTTGGGAGAGAAACACTGCAGGATATCGAGGCCTGACTTTCATTAATGGTTCCAACAGTAGAGTTGGAGTTGGGAGAGAAACACTGCAGGATATCGAGGCCTGACTTTCACTAATGGTTCCAACAGTAGAGTTGGAGTTGGGGAGAGAAACACTGCAGGATATCGAGGCCTGACTTTCACTAATGGTTCCTACAGTAGAGTTGGAGTTGGGAGAGAAACACTGCAGGATATCGAGGCCTGACTTTCATTAATGGTTCCAACAGTAGAGTTGGAGTTGGGAGAGAAACACTGCAGGATATCGAGGCCTGACTTTCACTAATGGTTCCAACAGTAGAGTTGGAGTTGGGAGAGAAACACTGCAGGATATCGAGGCCTGACTTTCACTAATGGTTCCTACAGTAGAGTTGGAGTTGGGAGAGAAACACTGCAGGATATCGAGGCCTGACTTTCACTAATGGTTCCAACAGTGGACTTGGAGTTGGGAGAGAAACACTGCAGGATATCGAGGCCTGACTTTCACTAATGGTTCCTACAGTAGTGTTGGAGTTGGGAGAGAAACACTGCAGGATATCGAGGCCTGACTTTCACTAATGGTTCCTACAGTAGAGTTGGAGTTGGGAGAGAAACACTGCAGGATATCGAGGCCTGACTTTCACTAATGGTTCCAACAGTGGACTTGGAGTTGGGAGAGAAACACTGCAGGATATCGAGGCCTGACTTTCACTAATGGTTCCTACAGTAGAGTTGGAGTTGGGAGAGAAACACTGCAGGATATCGAGGCCTGACTTTCATGAATGGTTCCAACAGTAGAGTTGGAGTTGGGAGAGAAACACTGCAGGATATCGAGGCCTGACTTTCACTAATGGTTCCTACAGTAGAGTTGGAGTGGGAGAGAAACACTGGCAGGATATTGAGGCCTGACTTTCACTAATGGTTCCTACAGTAGAGTTGGAGTTGGGAGAGAAACACTGCAGGATATTCGAGGCCTGACTTTCACTAATGGTTCCAACAGTAGAGTTGGAGTTGTGAGAGAAACAACTGGCAGGATATCGAGGCCTGACTTTCACTAATGGTTCCTACAGTAGAGTTGGAATTGTGAGAGAAACACTGCAGGATATCGAGGCCTGACTTTCACTAATGGTTCCAGCAGTAGAGTTGGAGTTGGGAGAGAAACACTGCAGGATATCGAAGCCTGACTTTCAATAATGGTTCCAGCTGTAGGGTTGGAATTGTGAGAGAAAACACTGCAGGATATCGAGGCCTGACTTTCACTAATGGTTCCAGCAGTAGATTGGAGTTGGGAGAGAAACACTGCAAGATATCGAAGCCTGACTTTCAATAATGGTTCCAGCTGTAGGGTTGGAGTTGGAGAGAAACACTGCAGGATATCGAGGCCTGACTTTCATTAATGGTTCCTTTGTCCCTATAGGAGTTGTGCGATATGGTCTCAGAGTCTCCTGCCTCTACAATTCACACACAAATAAACCTAAACCATTCTGTTGCTCAGTAGTGATGTGTTTTCCAACCTCATTATTTGTTGTAGATTGGCTTTTTCTTCCCAATTGTACACATTGTGTAGAATAGCACTAAGGAGACAGGGTTTATAATCCTCCACATCCTTTAGGTATTGAGAATAACAATGTGCTCTCCCTTTAGTAGATTTATGAACCTGAAATACATTGCATTTCTTGTATTTTTACTGCAGGTTTCATTCTCTTTTCTAAGTTATATTTTAGGAAAAATACTAAGCGAAAACAACCAGACTAAAGAATGCATTTTGTTGTTAAATTTGTTCCATGAATGCAGGAACTTTAATCACTAATACCATTGATCATTTCTAACTCACTGAGCAAGACAAAATCACCCTTTTGAGGATAAATTCTATAAATATTGGTGGATAAATTCTATAATATGGTGGATAAATTCTATAAATATTGGTGGATAAATTCTATAATATTGGTGGATAAATTATATATATATTGGAGGATAAATTATAATATATATGGAGGATAAATTATATATATTGGAGGCTAAATGATATATATATTGGACAATAAATTATATAAATATGTTCATCCTTCATACACATATTGGAGGGATGCCACAAGGACAGGAAGTTATCAGAGGTGAAAAGTTGATGGGATTGCTCTTGATGTCAAGTTAGCAAAGCCTTTTTACTTCTAACCTTGTCACACACACACCACATACACACCCTTCCCTGTCACATTATCTGCTTATGTATGGTTCACCTGCCACCGGCTATCTGACAGCGTTTATCTTGTGTTCCTTCCCATCAAACGCCTCATAAATTCCCTCCCATAGATTAGAACAGGATGACAACATGCTCACTCTGACAACATCAGGTTTTTCCCTGTCATCGTCTCCTTTCTCTTCTCTTTACACACACACACACACACACACACACACACACACACACACACACACCACACACCACACACACACCACACACACAGAGAGAAACACACCACACACACAGAGAGAGAGAGAGACACAAACACACACAACCCACCACAGTTTTAACTAATGAGGAATGTACATTAAACAGGTTGTGTTCACTGTTAAGTCTATACCAAGAAGAAGGAACAATGCTTGTAAACAACAGGTGGACTAAAAGTAAAATACATACAGGTCCTTCCCAGCAATACAGAGAGAAAGACAGGAGAGAACTAACAGAAAAGTAAAACACATCATAATAAAAGTAATAATAGATACAGAATGAGTCATGATAACATGGTTATATACAAGGGGTACCAGTACTGAGTCATGATAACATGGTTATATACAAGGGGTACCAGTACTGAGTCATGATAACATGGTTAATACAAGGGGTACCAGTACTGAGTCATGATAAACATGGTTATTATACAAGGGGTACTAAGTACTGAGTCATGATAACATGGTTATATACAAGGGGTACCAGTACTGAGTGATGATAACATGGTTATATACAAGGGCTACCAGTACTGAGTCATGATAACATGGTTATATACAAGGGGTACCAGTACTGAGTGATGATAACATGGTTATATACAAGGGCGTACCAGTACTGAGTCATGATAACATGGTTATATACAAGGGGTAACTAGTACTGAGTCATGATAACATGGTTTATATACAAGGGGTACCATACTGAGTACATGATAACATGGTTATATACAAGGGCTACCAGTACTGAGTCATGATAACAGGTTATATACAAGGGGTACCAGTACTGAGTCATGATAACATGGTTATAATACAGGGGTACCAGTACTGAGTCATGATAACATGGTTATATACAAGGGGTACCAGTACTGAGTCATGATAACATGGTTATATACAAGGGGTACCATTACTGAGTCATGATAACATGGTTATATACAAGGGGGTACCAGTAACTAGTCATGATAACATGGTTATATACAAGGGGTACCAGTAACTGAGTCATGATAACATGGTTATATACAAGGGGTTACCAGTACTGAGTCATGATAACATGGTTATATACAAGGGGTACCAGTACTGAGTCCATGATAACATGGTTATATACAAGGGGTACCAGTACTGAGTCATGATAACATGGTTATATACAAGGGGTACTAGTACTGAGTCATGATAACATGGTTATATACAAGGGGTACCAGTTACTGAGTCATGATAACATGGTTATATACAAGGGGTACAGTACTGAGTCATGATAACATGGTTATATACAAGGGGGTACCAGTACTGAGTCATGATAACATGGTTATATACAAGGGGTACCAGTACTGAGTCATGATAACATGGTTATATACAATGGGTACCAGTACTGAGTCATGATAACATGGTTATATACAAGGGGTACCAGTATGAGTCATGATAACATGGTTATATACAAGGGGTACCATTACTGAGTCATGATAACATGGTTATATACAAGGGGTACTAGTACTGAGTCATGATAACATGGTTATATACAAGGGGTACCAGTACTGAGTCATGATAACATGGTTATATACAAGGGGTACCAGTACTGAGTCATGATAACATGGTTATATACAAGGGCTACCAGTACTGAGTCATGATAACATGGTTATATACAAGGGGTACCAGTACTGAGTCATGATAACGTGGTTATATACAAGGGGTACCAGTACTGAGTCATGATAACATGGTTATATACAAGGGGTACCAGTACTGAGTCATGATAACATGGTTATATACAAGGGGTACCAGTACTGAGTCATGATAACGTGGTTATATACAAGGGGTACCAGTACTGAGTCATGATAACGTGGTTATATACAAGGGGTACCAGTACTGAGTCATGATAACATGGTTATATACAAGGGGTACTAGTACTGAGTCATGATAACATGGTTATATACAAGGGTACTAGTACTGAGTCATGATAACATGGTTATATACAAGGGGTACAGTACTGAGTCATGATAACATGGTTATATACAAGGGGTACCAGTACTGAGTCATGATAACATGGTTATATACAAGGGGTACCAGTACTGAGTCATGATAACATGGTTATATACAATGGGTACCAGTACTGAGTCATGATACGTGGTTATATACAAGGGGTACCAGTACTGAGTCATGATAACGTGGTTATATACAAGGGGTACGCAGTACTGAGTCATGATAACGTGGTTATATACAAGGGGTACCAGTACTGAGTCATGATAACGTGGTTATATACAAGGGGTACCAGTACTGAGTCATGATAACGTGGTTATATACAAGGGGTACCAGTACTGAGTCATGATAACATGGTTATATACAAGGGGTACCAGTACTGAGTCATGATAACATGGTTATATACAAGGGGTACCAGTACTGAGTCATGATAACATGGTTATATACAAGGGGTACCAGTACTGAGTAATGATAACATGGTATATACAAGGGGTACCAGTACTGAGTCATGAACATGGTTATATACAAGGGGTACCAGTACTGAGTCATGATAACATGGTTATATACAAGGGTACCAGTACTGAGTCATGATAACATGGTTATATACAAGGGGTACCAGTACTGAGTCATGATAACATGGTTATATACAAGGGGTAACAGTACTGAGTCATGATAACATGGTTATATACAAGGGGTACCAGTACTGAGTCATGATAACATGGTTATATACAAGGGGTACCAGTACTGAGTCATGATAACATGGTTATATACAAGGGGTACCAGTACTGAGTCATGATAACATGGTTATATACAAGGGGTACCAGTACTGAGTCATGATAACATGGTTATATACAAGGGTACCAGTACTGAGTCATGATAACATGGTTATATACAAGGGGTACCAGTACTGAGTCATGATAACATGGTTATATACAAGGGGTAACAGTACTGAGTCATGATAACATGGTTATATACAAAAAATGGCCGGTACCAGTACGACGTCATGATAACATGGTTATATACAAGGGGTACCAGTACTGAGTCATGATAACATGGTTATATACAAGGGGTACCAGTACTGAGTCATGATAACATGGTTATATACAAGGGGTACCAGTACTGAGTCATGATAACATGGTATATACAAGGGGTACCAGTACTGAGTCATGATAACATGGTTATATACAAGGGGTACTAGTACTGAGTCATGATAACATGGTTATATACAAGGGGTACCAGTACTGAGTCATGATAACATGGTTATATACAAGGGGTACTAGTACTGAGTCATGATAACATGGTTATATACAAGGGGTACCAGTACTGAGTCATGATAACATGGTTATATACAAGGGGTACTAGTACTGAGTCATGATAACATGGTTATATACAAGGGGTACTAGTACTGAGTCATGATAACATGGTTATATACAAGGGGTACCAGTACTGAGTCATGATAACATGGTTATATACAAGGGGTACTAGTACTGAGTCATGATAACATGGTTATATACAAGGGGTACCAGTACTGAGTCATGATAACATGGTTATATACAAGGGGTACCAGTACTGAGTCATGATAACGTGGTTATATACAAGGGGTACCAGTACTGAGTCATGATAACATGGTTATATACAAGGGGTACCAGTACTGAGTCATGATAACGTGGTTATATACAAGGGGTACCAGTACTGAGTCATGATAACATGGTTATATACAAGGGGTACCAGTACTGAGTCATGATAACATGGTTATATACAAGGGGTACCAGTACTGAGTCATGATAACATGGTTATATACAAGGGGTACCAGTACTGAGTCATGATAACATGGTTATATACAAGGGGTACCAGTACTGAGTCATGATAACATGGTTATATACAAGGGGTACCAGTACTGAGTCATGATAACATGGTTATATACAAGGGGTACCAGTACTGAGTCATGATAACATGGTTATATACAAGGGGTACCAGTACTGAGTCATGATAACGTGGTTATATACAAGGGGTACTAGTACTGAGTCATGATAACGTGGTTATATACAAGGGGTACTAGTACTGAGTCATGATAACGTGTCTATACTGTCTACAAGGGGTACCAGTACTGAGTCATGATAACATGGTTATATACAAGGGGTACCAGTACTGAGTCATGATAACATGGTTATATACAAGGGGTACTAGTACTGAGTCATGATAACGTGTCTATACTGTCTACAAGGGGTACCAGTACTGAGTCATGATAACGTGTCTATACTGTCTACAAGGGGTACCAGTACTGAGTCATGATAACATGTCTATATACAAGGGGTACTAGTACTGAGTCATGATAACATGTCTATATACAAGGGGTACTAGTACTGAGTCATGATAACATGTCTATATACAAGGGGTACCAGTACTGAGTCATGATAACATGTCTATATACAAGGGGTACTAGTACTGAGTCATGATAACATGTCTATATACAAGGGGTACCAGTACTGAGTCATGATAACATGGTTATATACAAGGGGTACTAGTACTGAGTCATGATAACATGGTTATATACAAGGGGTACCAGAACTGAGTCATGATAACATGGTTATATACAAGGGGTACCAGTACTGAGTCATGATAACATGGTTATATACAAGGGGTAGCAGTACTGAGTCATGATAACATGGTTATATACAAGGGGTACTAGTACTGAGTCATGATAACGTGTCTATACTGTCTACAAGGGGTACTAGTACTGAGTCATGATAACGTGTCTATACTGTCTACAAGGGGTACTAGTACTGAGTCATGATAACGTGTCTATACTGTCTATAAGGGGTACCAGTACTGAGTCATGATAACGTGTCTATACTGTCTACAAGGGGTACCAGTACTGAGTCATGATAACATGTCTATATACAAGGGGTACTAGTACTGAGTCATGATAACGTGTCTATACTGTCTACAAGGGGTACCAGTACTGAGTCATGATAACGTGTCTATACTGTCTACAAGGGGTACCAGTACTGAGTCATGATAACGTGTCTATACTGTCTACAAGGGGTACCAGTACTGAGTCATGATAACATGTCTATATTGTCTGCAAGGGGTACTAGTACTGAGTCATGATAACATGTCTATACTGTCTACAAGGGGTACTAGTACTGAGTCATGATAACGTGTCTATACTGTCTGCAAGGGGTACTAGTACTGAGTCATGATAACGTGTCTATACTGTCTACAAGGGGTACCAGTACTGAGTCATGATAACGTGTCTATACTGTCTACAAGGGGTACCAGTACTGAGTCATGATAACATGTCTATATTGTCTGCAAGGGGTACTAGTACTGAGTCATGATAACATGTCTATACTGTCTACAAGGGGTACTAGTACTGAGTCATGATAACGTGTCTATACTGTCTGCAAGGGGTACTAGTACTGAGTCATGATAACATGGTTATATACAAGGGGTACCAGTACTGAGTCATGATAACGTGTCTATACTGTCTGCAAGGGGTACTAGTACTGAGTCATGATAACGTGTCTATACTGTCTGCAAGGGGTACCAGTACTGAGTCATGATAACATGTCTATATACAAGGGGTACTAGTACTGAGTTATGATAACGTGTCTATACTGTCTGCAAGGGGTACTAGTACTGAGTCATGATAACGTGTCTATACTGTCTGCAAGGGGTACTAGTACTGAGTCATGATAACGTGTCTATATTGTCTGCAAGGGGTACCAGTACTGAGTCATGATAACATGTCTATATACAAGGGGTACTAGTACTGAGTAATGATAACTTGTCTATATACAAGGGGTACCAGTACTGAGTAATGATAACTTGGTTATATACAAAGGGTACCAGTACTGAGTAATGATAACTTGGCTATATACAAGGGGTACCAGTACTGAGTAATGATAACTTGGCTATATACAAGGGGTACTAGTACTGAGTCATGATAACGTGTCTATATACAAGGGGTACCAGTACTGAGTAATGATAACTTGTCTATATACAAGGGGTACCAGTACTGAGTAATGATAACTTGTCTATATACAAGGGGTACCAGTACTGAGTGGATGTCCAGGGGTACAAGGTCATTGAGGTAGATATGTACATATAACTAGGAATAAAGTGACAGATGGTCAACAGTAGCAGCAGCGTGTCTGATGAGGCAAAAAAAAGTTTGTGCTGGGCCTCCCGGGTGGTGCAGAGACTCTGGGTTCGAGCCCAGGCTCTGTCGCAGCCGGCCGCGACCGGGAGGTCCATGGGGCAACGCACAATTGGCCTAGCATCGTCCGGGTTAGGGAGGGTTTGGCCGGTAGGGATATTCTTGTCTCATCGCGGGCCGGGCGCAGTGCACGCTGACCAGGTTGCTATGGGCACGGTGTTTCCTCCGACACATTGGTGCGGCTGGCTTCCGTGTTGGATGCGTGCTGTGTTAAGAAGCAGTGTGGCTTGGTTGCGTTGAGGACTCATGACTCAAGACCTTTGTCTCTCCTGAGCCGTACGGGAGTTGTAGCGATGAGACAAGATGGTAACTACTAAAAACAATTGGATACTACGAAATTGGGGTGAAAAAAGGAGGTAAATGTTTTTGTTTTTTATAACAAAAAGTTTGTGCAACATGGTAACTATTTAACTCTGCACTAGGTAACTATTTAACTAACTATTTAGCAGTCTTATGGTTTGGAGGTAGAAGCTGTTCATGGTCCTGTTGGTTCTAGACTTGGCGCTCCGGTACCACTGGCTGTGAGGTAGCAGAAAGAACTAGGGTGGCTGGAGTCGTTAACTATTTTTAGGGCCTTCCTCTGACACCGTCTGGTATAGAGGTCCTGGATGGCAGGGAGCTCGGCCTCAGTGATGCCTTGCCAATCAGTTGCCATACCAAGCGGTGATGCAGCCAGTCAATATGCTCTTAATGGGGCAGCTGTAGAACTTTTTGTAGATCCTAGGGCCTGGATCCTAGGAAGTCCAGGATCCAGTTGCAGAGGGAGGTGTTCAGTCCCAGGGTCCTGAGTTTAGTGATGAGTTTGGAGGGCACTATGGTGTTGAACGCTGAGCTGTAGTCTATGAACACCATTCTCACATAGGTGTTCCTGTTATCCAGGTGGGAAAGGGCAGTGAGGACTGCGTTAGAGATTGAACAAATATAAGGAAGTTATGCTGTTTAGAGGAATTAAACACAGATTTGTGTCCTAATATATTTATCACAATGTCAATACATGGGGTTCATGTCTGTTCGTACGTTCACTCTGATCTGGTCATTATCAAAGATGCTCTTGCAGCAGTCGAAAATGCACTAACCAGAATGCAGTGCAGGGTGCAAACCGGGGGTTAAAAAGACTGAATGTTCATGAAGCACAGGGAAGAACACAGCATCCCCTTTCATCTGTCTGGGTTTCTGCAGCCCACAGAGAGAGAGGAGGCAGCCCTTCTCACATACATTAGAGGACAGGAACTGAAAGAGAAAACTCCTGAGATCAAACCGTTAATCAGAGGAGGAGAACCAGGAAGACGTAGCAGCATGCTACATCAAGATGCAGAGAATATTTCTTAGACCAAACCTGCTTCTTTCCTTTCACTCATCCCCCTCTCCTCTCCTCTCCTCCACGCGCCTCCCTCCCTCCCTGAAGCGCCGAGTGAGACTCCCTTTGGGCTTAACTTGTCAGCCAGAAGGAGAAAGAGTGAGGGGAGGGGGACAAAGAGAGAGGGGAGGGGGATAGAGAAGGGGGGGACAGAATGAGGTAAATGGAGGGAGAGAGAGGGGTGGGGGGGGGGGGGGGGGTTAGGGAAGGGAGGGAGAGAGAGACAGTGAACAGGTGACAGGCAAGTGTTGACTAAAGGACAAACGCTCTGTTCTGCCTAGCGCAGAGTAACAGGGCCATGGGGACAGTAGAACAGTCATTTGTCATGTCCTCGCCAATAGAAGAAAAGAAAAACTACAGAAGGAAAAATGTAAGACTCAAATAGTGAAGATAAACATCTATACTATAGAAAGGCTGAAGGCCCAACATAAACATCTATACTATAGAAAGGCTGAAGGGGTCAACATAAACATCTATACTATAGAAAGACTGAAGGGGTCAACATAAACATCTATACTATAGAAAGGCTGAAGGGGTCAACATAAACATCTATACTATAGAAAGGCTGAAGGCCCAACATAAACATCTATCCTATAGAAAGACTGAAGGGGTCAACATAAACATCTATACTATAGAAAGGCTGAAGGCCCAACATAAACATCTATACTATAGAAAGGCTGAAGGGGTCAACATAAACATCTATACTATAGAAAGGCTGAAGGCCCAACATAAACATCTATCCTATAGAAAGACTGAAGGGGTCAACATAAACATCTATACTATAGAAAGGCTGAAGGCCCAACATAAACATCTATACTATAGAAAGGCTGAAGGGGTCAACATAAACATCTATACTATAGAAAGGCTGAAGGCCCAACATAAACATCTATACTATAGAAAGGCTGAAGGCCCAACATAAACATCTATACTATAGAAAGACTGAAGGGGTCAACATAAACATCTATACTATAGAAAGGCTGAAGGCCCAACATAAACATCTATACTATAGAAAGGCTGAAGGGGTCAACATAAACATCTATACTATAGAAAGGCTGAAGGGGTCAACATAAACATCTATACTATAGAAAGGCTGAAGGGGTCAACATAAACATCTATACTATAGAAAGGCTGAAGGGGTCAACATAAACATCTATACTATAGAAAGGCTGAAGGCCCAACATAAACATCTATACTATAGAAAGACTGAAGGCCCAACATAAACATCTATCCTATAGAAAGACTGAAGGGGTCAACATAAACATCTACAGTGCCTTGCGAAAGTATTCGGCCCCCTTGAACTTTGCGACCTTTTGCCACATTTCAGGCTTCAAACATAAAGATATAAAACTGTATTTTTTTGTGAAGAATCACCAACAAGTGGGACACAATCATGAAGTGGAACGACATTTATTGGATATTTCAAACTTTTTTAACAAATCAAAAACTGAAAAATTGGGCGTGCAAAATTATTCAGCCCCTTTACTTTCAGTGCAGCAAACTCTCTCCAGAAGTTCAGTGAGGATCTCTGAATGATCCAATGTTGACCTAAATGACTAATGATGATAAATACAATCCACCTGTGTGTAATCAAGTCTCCGTATAAATGCACCTGCACTGTGATAGTCTCAGAGGTCCGTTAAAAGCGCAGAGAGCATCATGAAGAACCAGGAACACATCAGGCAGGTCCGAGATACTGTTGTGAAGAAGTTTAAAGCCGGATTTGGATACAAAAAGATTTCCCAAGCTTTAAACATGCCAAGGAGCACTGTGCAAGCGATAATATTGAAATGGAAGGAGTATCAGACCACTGCAAATCTACCAAGACCTGGCCGTCCCTCTAAACTTTCAGCTCATACAAGGAGAATACTGATCAGAGATGCAGCCAAGAGGCCCATGATCACTCTGGATGAACTGCAGAGATCTACAGCTGAGGTGGGAGACTCTGTCCATAGGACAACAATCAGTCGTATATTGCACAAATCTGGCCTTTATGGAAGAGTGGCAAGAAGAAAGCCATTTCTTAAAGATATCCATAAAAAGTGTTGTTTAAAGTTTGCCACAAGCCACCTGGGAGACACACCAAACATGTGGAAGAAGGTGCTCTGGTCAGATTAAACCAAAATTGAACTTTTTGGCAACAATGCAAAACGTTATGTTTGGCGTAAAAGCAACACAGCTCATCACCCTGACCACACCATCCCCACTGTCAAACATGGTGGTGGCAGCATCATGGTTTGGGCCTGCTTTTCTTCAGCAGGGACAGGGAAGATGGTTAAAATTGATGAGAAGATGGATGGAGCCAAATACAGGACCATTCTGGAAGAAAACCTGAAGGAGTCTGCAAAAGACCTGAGACTGGGACGAAGATTTGTCTTCCAACAAGACAATGATCCAAAACATAAAGCAAAATCTACAATGGAATGGTTCAAAAATAAACATATCCAGGTGTTAGAATGGCCAAGTGGAAAGAACTGAAAGAACTGAAAACTGCTGTTCACAAATGCTCTCCATCCAGCCTCACTGAGCTCGAGCTGTTTTGCAAGGAGGAATGGGGAAAAAATTCAGTCTCTCGATGTGCAAAACTGATAGAGACATACCCCAAGCGACTTACAGCTGTAATCGCAGCAAAAGGTGGCACTACAAAGTATTAACTTAAGGGGCTGAATAATTTTGCACACCCAATTTTTCAGTTTTTGATTTGTTAAAAAAGTTTGAAATATCCAATATATGTCGTTCCACTTCATGATTGTGTCCCACTTGTTGTTCATTCTTCACAAAAAAATACAGTTTTATATCTTTATGTTTGAAGCCTGAAATGTGGCAAAAGGTCGCAAAGTTCAAGGGGGCCGAATACTTTCGCAAGGCACTGTATACTATAGAAAGGCTGAATGGGTCAACATAAACATCTATACTATAGAAAGACTGAAGGGGTCAACATAAACATCTATACTATAGAAAGGCTGAATGGGTCAACATAAACATCTATACTATAGAAAGGCTGAAGGGGTCAACATAAACATCTATACTATAGAAAGACTGAAGGGGTCAACATAAACATCTATACTATAGAAAGACTGAAGGGGTCAACATAAACATCTATACTATAGAAAGGCTGAAGGGGTCAACATAAACATCTATACTATAGAAAGGCTGAAGGCCCAACATAAACATCTATCATAGGAGCGTCGAGCAGCGTAAATCTTCCCCAAATATCTCACAGCACAATAGAAGACAGTTGTCTCTGGAATTAGAAAGGAAGGGAGTTTTAAATAGCTGAGCCAGTTTTAGTCTGTGTGATGTTGCGTTCGCCCCCTCTCTCTTTTGTTGTTTAATAGAAAGGGAACCCACAGCAGAACAAATGAACACAATGCTCATCTAAAGTACTGGCATTAATTTGGTTTCAGTACTGAGAGGGGCTCTATCATTGAACTGGCCAGGATACAGTTTCATTCTGGCACTAGGCTAAATGAGACAGCTGTTACTTATGCTGTTATAGAAGATGTGAAGCTTATTCTTAGTGGGGCCACAAAATTCAATTGGTGTAAATGTTTTACACACAAGAATATACTCTAGGCCGGGGGTTGATTTCCTGGACACAGATTAAGACTAGGCCTGAACTAAAAAGCTTTAACTAGAATCTCTACTGAAATATATAATATATTTTTAGTCCAGGGCTGAATATAACCCTCCTGCTCCAACCACTCCAGTCTGTGAGTGTTTGTGCTTATTTCGGGTGGGGTTGGAATCAAAGCAGAAGACACATTTCTGTGGACTGAAAGGAAAATGAATAAATTAAGTGTCTTATTCTCCCTATTGTAACGTTTGATAGAACGATTGAGATAATTTAACTTCCCTTGAAGTTCCCTTGCACTTCCCTTGAAGTTCCCTTGCACTTCCCTCGAAGTTCCCCTGCACTTCCCTTGATGTTCCCCTGCACCTCCCTTGAAGTTCCCCTGCACCTCCCTTGAAGTTCCCCTGCAAATCCTCCCAAGTTTGGCAGCACTTTACGTGAACTGAACATACGTCATAGCAGAATCATAACATCGACATAACTTACTTTTTTTTCTCAGATTAAATGAAGATATGCATGTAAATAAACTGCCACCCAATTAACATCCCTTACAAGAAAAGCACAACCACTTGCACCACTCAAGTCAAAACAGCTTCCAGTCAAAACAGCTTCCAGTTGAAACAGCTTCCAGTTGAAACAGCTTCCAGTTGAAACAGCTTCCAGTTGAAACATCTTCCAGTTGAAACATCTTCCAGTTGATACATCCTCCGGTTGGAACAGCTTCCAGTTGAAACAGCTTCCAGTCAAAACAGCTTCCAGTCAAAACAGCTTCCAGTTGAAACAGCTTCCAGTTGAAACAGCTTCCAGTCAAAACAGCTTCCAGTTGAAACAGCTTCCAGTTGAAACAGCTTCCAGTTGAAATAGCTTCCAGTTGATACATCCTCCAGTTGAAACAGCTTCCAGTTGAAACATTAAGAGAATTCTGTTCTCAAGGTTCAGAAACTGAACTTCAATTAAATATTCTCGGTCTGGAGCCCAGAGATTGTAAGGTTCTGGTTGAAATGAAACAGACAGAGGCCAGTCTACAATAGTCTGAAACATTTATTCTCGAGAGCTCTGCCAATCATGTCATGTACAGTGGTTTATATACCTCTCATTTCGTCATAAATGTCCCTCCTCCTCTCAGACAATGACAATGCTGCTTTTCAATTTTATTCCAACACATATATTGCTTACCATATGCTACAACATGTTACACAATCTACTGCAAGTCCAACGGTTTCTCCCCTCCTTGGGTGGGGGCGAGACATCTTTCCTGTTGTTAGTTTCACTGTGGTCACAAGTTGTCTGTTAACACTTCCTCTTTGCCTATGTACAAACATTCTTCATCAGACAGGATAGAATTATGTTAGTTATAGTTCTACATTAAATGTATACATCATTTAGTCATTATTCATTAAATAACATGCTACAGTTGAAACATCCTACAGTTGAAACATGCTACAGTTGAAACATGCTACAGTTGAAACATGCTGTCCAGTTGAAACATGCTACAGTTGAAACATGCTACAGTTGAAACATGCTACAGTTGAAACATGCTACAGTTGAAACAGCTTCCAGTTGAAACATGCTACAGTTGAAACAGCTTCCAGCTGAAACATGCTACAGTTGAAACATGCTGTCCAGTTGAAACATGCTGTCCAGTTGAAACATGCTGTCCAGTTGAAACATGCTGTCCAGTTGAAACATGCTGTCCAGTTGAAACATTCTACAGTTGAAACATGCTACAGTTGAAACATCCTCCAGTTGAAACATGCTGTCCAGTTGAAACATCCTACAGTTGAAACATGCTACAGTTGAAACATGCTACAGTTGAAACAGCTTCCAGTTGAAACATGCTACAGTTGAAACATCCTCCAGTTGAAACATGCTACAGTTGAAACATCCTACAGTTGAAACATGCTACAGTTGAAACATGCGACAGTTGAAACATTCTACAGTTGAAACATCCTCCAGTTGAAACATGCTACAGTTGAAACAGCTTCCAGTTGAAACATGCTACAGTTGAAACATGCTACAGTTGAAACATCCTCCAGTTGAAACATGCTACAGTAGAAACATGCTACAGTTGAAACATGCGACAGTTGAAACATGCTACAGTTGAAACATGCTACAGTTGAAACATGCTACAGTTGAAACATGCGACAGTTGAAACATGCGACAGTTGAAACATGCTACAGTTGAAACATGCTACAGTTGAAACATGCTACAGTTGAAACATGCTACAGTTGAAACATGCTACAGTTGAAACATGCTACAGTTGAAACATGCTACAGTTGAAACATGCTGTCCAGTTGAAACATCCTACAGTTGAAACATCCTACAGTTGAAACATCATCCAGTTGAAACATCCTACAGTTGAAACATCCTACAGTTGAAACATCCTCCAGTTGAAACATGCTACAGTTGAAACATGCTGTCCAGTTGAAACATGCTGTCCAGTTGAAACATGCTGTCCAGTTGAAACATGCTGTCCAGTTGAAACATGCTGTCCAGTTGAAACATCCTACAGTTGAAACATGCTACAGTTGAAACATCCTCCAGCTGAAACATTGTCCAGTTGAAACATGCATTATCCACTCAGTCACAAGTTTCCAGATGACCATGGCTCGTAACGTCTGATCAGTCAGTCATAGCGGCTGTTGTGTTCAACATGCTGACAGTAGATTCCCCCCTCTGTTTCATGTGTGGACTTGTATCTGTCAGACGTAATTTATCTTAACAACATACAAGGGCCAGACTACTTGTCTGTGTTTAGACAGGCGGATATTTTTTTCACTAGTTGATCTTTTGACCAATCAGATCAGCTCTGAAAAGGATCTGGTGTGAAAAGATCTGATCTGATGAGTCAAAAGACAAATGAGTGTGGGGAAAAAAATCTGAATTGTGCTGCTACCTGTCTAAATGCAGGCTTTAGGCATGCACATAGCCCCCTGGCCTCATAGACATCATGTCTCAGCCTCCCTTTCAACATGTCCTCATGGTTTTCCTCATCAGACTACTTTTCATTCTCTTTTATTCATATACATTAATGAACCCTAGATCATTTGATCCTTTATCTGATCTGCACATACTGTGGAGTATACCTCATTTATATATGGTGCACATGCAGACTTATACATTATCGTACTTGGTGTTTCAGTACGATAGTATTGAAAATAATAGGCAATTAAGTGAGCTATTATGCTCCCGAAGACCTCTCATGCGTATACCAATTTATTCAATGTATTCATGGGTCATTCTAATGGGGAGAGTACATAGACAGCCATTAGTTAAGACAGTGTGTACTGTCACACAGTGATGGCTAATCAGCCACATGCTTGGGAGGGCACAGCCACACAGCTTAAAACTACATGTCTTGTGTATTTCTACATGACATCTTTGTTTGGCGCTCCAAAGACGTTTTTAGCATCTCAATTGGGTAAGGTGATCTACACTACCGTTCAAAAGTTTGGGGTCACTTAGAAATGTCCTTGTTTTTGAAAGAAAAACACATTTTTGGTCCATTTAAAATAACATCAAATTGATCAGAAATACAGTGTAGACATTGTTCATGTTGTAAATTACCATTGTAGCTGGAAACGGCTGATTTTTTATGGAATATCTACATTTATCAGCACCAATCACTCCTGTGTTCCAATGGCACGTTGTCTTAGCTAATCCAAGTTTATCATTTTAAAAGACTAATTGATCAGTAGAAACCCTTTTGCAATTATGTTAGCGCAGCTGAAAATAACTTTCTTCTGAAACTTGTCAGTCTATTCTTGTTCTGAGAAATTAAGGCTATTCCATGCGAGAAATTGCCAATAAACTGAAATCTCGTACATTGCTGTTGACTACTCCCTTCGCAGAACAGCACAAACTGTCGCTAACCAGAATAGAAAGAGGAGTGGGGGCTTCGGTGCACAACTGAGCAAGAGGACAAGTGCATTATAGTGTGTCGTTTGAGAAACAGACGCCTCACAAGTCCTCAACTGGCAGCTTCATTAAATACTACCTACAAAACACCAGTCTCTTTTTATTAATTTTTAAAATTTTAATTTTACCCCTTTTCGTGGTATCCAATTGTTTTAGTAGCTACTATCTTGTCTCATCGCTACAACTCCCGTACGGGCTCGGGAGAGACGAAGGTTGAAAGTCATGCGTCCTCCGATACACAACCCAACCAAGCCGCACTGCTTCTTAACACAGCGCCATCCAACCCGGAATACTTTGTAACAGGTTTCCAAAATTAAAATAACTTGGAGCTGATTTGCTCTTGTTTTTACAGTCTTGTATGTCCCTAACAATTTTGAGGGGCTGAAAAAAATTGCCCACGAGCCACCAACTGGGGAACCCTGCCCTCTGGGTTGGTTTCCCAGAGGCAGATGAAGCCCAGTTGGTCCCTCTGGGTTGGTTTCCCAGAGTCAGATTAAGCCAGTTGGTCCCTTGAGGTTGGTTTGAAGCCCAGTTGGTCCCTTGAGGTTGGTTTGAAGCCCAGTTGGTCCCTTGAGGTTGGTTTGAAGCCCAGTTGGTCCCTTGAGGTTGGTTTAAAGCCCAGTTGGTCCCTTGAGGTTGGTTTAAAGCCCAGTTGGTCCCTTGAGGTTGGTTTGAAGCCCAGTTGGTCTCTTGAGGTTGGTTTGAAGCCCAGTTGGTCCCTTGAGGTTGGTTTGAAGCCCAGCTGATCTCTGGTGATAAAAAGACCCAAAAGAGAGTGTGTCTGGATATTAGTACAATATTCAGAAATATTGACTCATTCTTTTAAGATACAAATAATGCATCTCTTTTCAATAGCTTGCATGTCAGGTACTGCTGTGAAAGAAATTCAGATTTGAACTTACTGGAAAATTGTTTTGTTATTTTCATTCAATCCAACATAATTTTTCTGTTAATAGAAATGCATTGTGGGTGCTGAAAGGATGGAAATTGGTTTTAAATTAAATTCCAAACGATTCCTATTCACATATTGTATCTCCGTCAAATTGGTAGTTGAAGTCTGAGATTTCTTTGAGAAGATCAGAATTGTTAAAGAATAGCCTGAATAGACTACCCAAATATAGGCCACTAAATCCAAACCAAAATAGGCCACTTTTGAAATTATTTTGAACTGATCGTATTATCTCTGCTCTTTTCAGCTCGGGAAGAGAATTTAGGAGATCGGTTTCTCCACGTGTTGCTCCAGGATGGGATCCCTGTGGTAAAACTGGGATGTAGTGGTGTCCAGGTGTTGAATGCAGACGCAGGCCAAACCATCAACACTAACAGGCAGACATCCATCAGAATACGGTAAGAAGTGCTTATTTTATTTCTTTTTTGGATAAATACAGAGGTCAGTTGAAGAAGGAAGACAAATGTGGGAAGACTGGAAGGTCGCAGGGCGGTTTTAGAACCCATGACCAGAGAGGCCATGTGTGGTCCAGTTAGCAGGCCTTTCACTGACCGGACTCTTTTACTTCATATGCCTATGCCACTTAGCAGACTATTTTACCAAAGCTACTTACAGGACAGTAAGTCATACATTTTTCGTACAGTATGTGATGATCCCTGTGGGAATTGAACCGATGACCTTGGTGCAGCTAGAGTCACAATCTCTAACTATTCCCCACTGTATCTTACCTCATCCTACTCCCCACAGTATCTTACCTCATCCTATTCCCCACTGTATCTTACCTCATCCTATTTCCCACTGTATCTTACCTCATCCTACTCCCCACAGTATCTTACCTCATCCTATTCCCCACTGTATCTTACCTCATCCTATTCCCCACTGTATCTTACCTCATCCTACTCCCCACTGTATCTTACCTCATCCTATTCCCCACTGTATCTTACCTCATCCTATTTCCCACTGTATCTTACCTCATCCTACTCCCCACAGTATCTTACCTCATCCTATTTCCCACTGTATCTTACCTCATCCTATTCCCCACTGTATCTTACCTCATCCTATTCCCCACTGTATCATACCTCATCCTATTCCCCACAGTATCGTACCTCATCCTACTCCCCACTGTATCTTACCTCATCCAATTCCCCACTGTATCTTACCTCATCCTATTCCCTACTGTATCTTACCTCATCCTATTCCCCACTGTATCGTACCTCATCCTATTCCCCACTGTATCGTACCTCATCCTGTTCCCCACTGTATCGTACCTCATCCTATTCTCCACTGTATCTTACCTCATCCTATTCCCCACTGTATCTTATCTCATCCTATTCCCCACTGTATCGTACCTCATCCTATTCCCCACTGTATCTTACCTCATCCTAACGATGTCATAATATGTCATAACATGGTCATAACATGGTCATAACACTGTCGTGACCCATGTATTTACAGCTGTTGTGACATATATTGTGTTATTTTATCTCTGATTATGACACCTACATAAGGCATGTCAAAAGCCACAAAACCAACCACACAAGGCAAAACATTCCATAGCCTACTTGTCAATAGCATGTTTATGTTACATGACATTTTCTGAAAGCGACAGTTATTTAAACTGCAAGTTATTTAAAATATAATGAAAAATTAACATGATTGTAAAGAATTAATTACAAACTTTCAAAACGAAAGGAAACTTTTTGGCTGGGAAAAAAAATCATTTGAAAAAGTGCGGATTTTGACACTCTTATGTAGGTGTCATAGCCAGCCTTTAAAATAACACAATATATGTCACAACAGATGTAAGTATATGGGTCATGACAGTGTTATGACCATATTATGACAAGTAATGACACATTATGTCAGCTGTTGTGACATATTACGACATGGTTATGACTGTGTCATACCGTGTTATGAAGCTGGGTGTCAAGTAGAGTGTTACCCCTCATCATATTCCCCACTGCCTGCCAATTCACCATTATCTTGAGATCCTTTCATGAAATACCCTACGTTCAACCGTGAAATCACTCCAATGGAAAGGGGATTGGAGAGTCCGTATTCACTAAGCTTCTCATAGTAAGACTGCTGATCTAGGACCAATTTAGCCTTTTAGATCACAATGAATAAGATTACATGGACAGGAGGAACCTGATCCTAGACCAGCACTCCTATCATTCCCTTAGAGAGATGATAAAACCTGAGGTGTTCTCTTAGAGATGATAAAACCTGAGGTGTTCCCTTAGAGAGATGATAAAACCTGAGATGTTCTCTTAGAGAGATGATAAAACCTGAGGTGTTCCCTTAGAGAGATGATAAAACCTGAGGTGTTCCCTTAGAGAGATGATAAAACCTGAGATGTTCTCTTAGAGAGATGATAAAACCTGAGGTGTTCCCTTAGAGATGATGAAGGTGCAAACTGGCATGTTGGGGATACCATCATACCTTCACTTAGCTTTGATTTTTTATATTTTTCATTTATGTATAGTACTTACAAAGAAAAGACAAGACCAAAAACATGTCTTCAAAACAATCTGTGTGTGTGTGTGTGTGTGTGTGTGTGTGTGTGTGTGTGTGTGTGTGTGTGTGTGTGTGTGTGTGTGTGTGTGTGTGTGTGTGCGCGCACTCAATTTGTTAGTGTACAGTAGCTGATCAGTAGCAGAATATGAGTCAGCCTGATTGTGTTGAGAACATTGGGTAGAGAAATTTCAGTCATGAAAAGATGTAATAATACCAGCACCAATAACATCAGTCATGATCAGTCATCTCAGATCATCTGGGAATCTACAGCAGTGAAAACCCCATGGGAGTGAAACATATTGTCATTTTAGTTTATTCAAGTTTGAGTCAGCACTGTTTTCTCTTCCCCTCCTCTCCTTCCTTCTATCTTCCTCTCTCTCTACCTATCTCTCTCGACGTCTTTCTCTCAAGCCTTTAATAAATTACTTCAAACGTGTTTTTGCTCCATTTTACAACAAAATAACAGGGAGGGTTAAAAAACATGTGGTCTGCCTAGTCTACAGTGGCAGTCACTTTGAGCTAGCATATTGCATGTGGTCTGCCTAGTCTACAGTGGCAGTCACTTTGAGCTAGCATATTGCATGTGGTCTGCCTAGTCTACAGTGGCAGTCACTTTGAGCTAGCATATTGCATGTGGTCTGCCTAGTCTACAGTGGCAGTCACTTTGAGCTAGCATATTGCATGTGGTCTGCCTAGTCTACAGTGACAGTCACTTTGAGCTAGCATATTACATGTGGTCTGCCTAGTCTACAGTGGCAGTCACTTTGAGCTAGCATATTGCATGTGGTCTGCCTAGTCTACAGTGGCAGTCACTTTGAGCTAGCATATTGCATGTGGTCTGCCTAGTCTACAGTGGCAGTCACTTTGAGCTAGCATATTGCATGTGGTCTGCCTAGTCTACAGTGGCAGTCACTTTGAGCTAGCATATTGCATGTGGTCTGCCTAGTCTACAGTGGCAGTCACTTTGAGCTAGCATATTGCATGTGGTCTGCCTAGTCTACAGTGACAGTCACTTTGAGCTAGCATATTGCATGTGGTCTGCCTAGTCTACAGTGGCAGTCACTTTGAGCTAGCATATTGCATGTGGTCTGCCTAGTCTACAGTGGCAGTCACTTTGAGCTAGCATATTACATGTGGTCTGCCTAGTCTACAGTGGCAGTCACTTTGAGCTAGCATATTACATGTGGTCTGCCTAGTCTACAGTGGCAGTCACTTTGAGCTAGCATATTGCATGTGGTCTGCCTAGTATACAGTGGCAGTCACTTTGAGCTAGCATATTGCATGTGGTCTGCCTAGTCTACAGTGGCAGTCACTTTGAGCCAGCATATTGCATGTGGTCTGCCTAGTCTACAGTGGCAGTCACTTTGAGCTAGCATATTACATGTGGTCTGCCTAGTCTACAGTGGCAGTCACTTTGAGCTAGCATATTACATGTGGTCTGCCTAGTCTACAGTGGAAGTCACTTTGAGCTAGCATATTACATGTGGTCTGCCTAGTCTACAGTGGCAGTCACTTTGAGCTAGGATATTGCATGTGGTCTGCCTAGTCTACAGTGACAGTCACTTTGAGCTAGCATATTGCATGTGGTCTGCCTAGTCTACAGTGGCAGTCACTTTGAGCTAGCATATTACATGTGGTCTGCCTAGTCTACAGTGGCAGTCACTTTGAGCTAGCATATTGCATGTGGTCTGCCTAGTCTACAGTGGCAGTCACTTTGAGCTAGCATATTGCATGTGGTCTGCCTAGTCTAAAGTGGCAGTCACTTTGAGCTAGCATATTGCATGTGGTCTGCCTAGTCTACAGTGGCAGTCACTTTGAGCTAGCATATTGCATGTGGTCTGCCTAGTCTACAGTGGCAGTCACTTTGAGCTAGGATATTGCATGTGATCTGCCTAGTCTACAGTGACAGTCACTTTGAGCTAGCATATTGCATGTGGTCTGCCTAGTCTACAGTGACAGTCACTTTGAGCTAGCATATTGCATGTGGTCTGCCTAGTCTACAGTGACAGTCACTTTGAGCTAGCATATTACATGTGGTCTGCCTAGTCTACAGTGGCAGTCACTTTGAGCTAGCATATTGCATGTGGTCTGCCTAGTCTACAGTGGCAGTCACTTTGAGCTAGCATATTGCATGTGGTCTGCCTAGTCTACAGTGGCAGTCACTTTGAGCTAGCATATTGCATGTGGTCTGCCTAGTCTACAGGGGCAGTCACTTTGAGCTAGCATATTGCATGTGGTCTGCCTAGTCTACAGTGGCAGTCACTTTGAGCTAGCATATTGCATGTGGTCTGCCTAGTCTACAGTGACAGTCACTTTAAGCTAGCATATATTGCATGTGGTCTGCCTAGTCTACAGTGGCAGTCACTTTGAGCTAGCATATTGCATGTGGTCTGCCTAGTCTACAGTGGCAGTCACTTTGAGCTAGCATATTGCATGTGGTCTGCCTAGTCTACAGTGACAGTCACTTTGAGCTAGCATATTACATGTGGTCTGCCTAGTCTACAGTGGCAGTCACTTTGAGCTAGCATATTACATGTGGTCTGCCTAGTCTACAGTGGAAGTCACTTTGAGCTAGCATATTACATGTGGTCTGCCTAGTCTACAGTGGCAGTCACTTTGAGCTAGCATATTGCATGTGGTCTGCCTAGTCTACAGTGGCAGTCACTTTGAGCTAGCATATTAAATGTGGTCTGCCTAGTCTACAGTGGCAGTCACTTTGAGCTAGCATATTGCATGTGGTCTGCCTTGTCTACAGTGGCAATCACTTTGAGCTAGCATATTGCATGTGGTCTGCCTAGTCTACAGTGGCAGTCACTTTGAGCTAGCATATTGCATGTGGTCTGCCTAGTCTAAAGTGGCAGTCACTTTGAGCTAGCATATTGCATGTGGTCTGCCTAGTCTACAGTGGCAGTCACTTTGAGCGAGCATATTGCATGTGGTCTGCCTAGTCTACAGTGGCAGTCACTTTGAGCTAGGATATTGCATGTGATCTGCCTAGTCTACAGTGACAGTCACTTTGAGCTAGCATATTGCATGTGGTCTGCCTAGTCTACAGTGACAGTCACTTTGAGCTAGCATATTACATGTGGTCTGCCTAGTCTACAGTGGCAGTCACTTTGAGCTAGCATATTGCATGTGGTCTGCCTAGTCTACAGTGGCAGTCACTTTGAGCTAGCATATTGCATGTGGTCTGCCTAGTCTACAGTGGCAGTCACTTTGAGCTAGCATATTGCATGTGGTCTGCCTAGTCTACAGGGGCAGTCACTTTGAGCTAGCATATTGCATGTGGTCTGCCTAGTCTACAGTGGCAGTCACTTTGAGCTAGCATATTGCATGTGGTCTGCCTAGTCTACAGTGACAGTCACTTTAAGCTAGCATATATTGCATGTGGTCTGCCTAGTCTACAGTGGCAGTCACTTTGAGCTAGCATATTGCATGTGGTCTGCCTAGTCTACAGTGGCAGTCACTTTGAGCTAGCATATTGCATGTGGTCTGCCTAGTCTACAGTGACAGTCACTTTGAGCTAGCATATTACATGTGGTCTGCCTAGTCTACAGTGGCAGTCACTTTGAGCTAGCATATTACATGTGGTCTGCCTAGTCTACAGTGGAAGTCACTTTGAGCTAGCATATTACATGTGGTCTGCCTAGTCTACAGTGGCAGTCACTTTGAGCTAGCATATTGCATGTGGTCTGCCTAGTCTACAGTGGCAGTCACTTTGAGCTAGCATATTAAATGTGGTCTGCCTAGTCTACAGTGGCAGTCACTTTGAGCTAGCATATTGCATGTGGTCTGCCTAGTCTACAGTGGCAGTCACTTTGAGCTAGCATATTGCATGTGGTCTGCCTTGTCTACAGTGGCAATCACTTTGAGCTAGCATATTGCATGTGGTCTTCCTAGTCTACAGTGGCAGTCACTTTGAGCTAGCATATTACATGTGGTCTGCCTAGTCTACAGTGGAAGTCACTTTGAGCTAGCATATTACATGTGGTCTGCCTAGTCTACAGTGGCAGTCACTTTGAGCTAGCATATTGCATGTGGTCTGCCTAGTCTACAGTGGCAGTCACTTTGAGCTAGCATATTGCATGTGGTCTGCCTAGTCTACAGTGACAGTCACTTTGAGCTAGCATATTACATGTGGTCTGCCTAGTCTACAGTGGCAGTCACTTTGAGCTAGCATATTGCATGTGGTCTGCCTAGTCTACAGTGGCAGTCACTTTGAGCTAGCATATTGCATGTGGTCTGCCTAGTCTACAGTGGCAGTCACTTTGAGCTAGCATATTGCATGTGGTCTGCCTAGTCTACAGTGGCAGTCACTTTGAGCTAGCATATTGCATGTGGTCTGCCTAGTCTACAGTGGCAGTCACTTTGAGCTAGCATATTGCATGTGGTCTGCCTAGTCTACAGTGACAGTCACTTTGAGCTAGCATATTGCATGTGGTCTGCCTAGTCTACAGTGGCAGTCACTTTGAGCTAGCATATTGCATGTGGTCTGCCTAGTCTACAGTGGCAGTCACTTTGAGCTAGCATATTACATGTGGTCTGCCTAGTCTACAGTGGCAGTCACTTTGAGCTAGCATATTACATGTGGTCTGCCTAGTCTACAGTGGCAGTCACTTTGAGCTAGCATATTGCATGTGGTCTGCCTAGTATACAGTGGCAGTCACTTTGAGCTAGCATATTGCATGTGGTCTACCTAGTCTACAGTGGCAGTCACTTTGAGCTAGCATATTGCATGTGGTCTGCCTAGTCTACAGTGGCAGTCACTTTGAGCTAGCATATTACATGTGGTCTGCCTAGTCTACAGTGGCAGTCACTTTGAGCTAGCATATTACATGTGGTCTGCCTAGTCTACAGTGGAAGTCACTTTGAGCTAGCATATTACATGTGGTCTGCCTAGTCTACAGTGGCAGTCACTTTGAGCTAGCATATTGCATGTGGTCTGCCTAGTCTACAGTGGCAGTCACTTTGAGCTAGCATATTGCATGTGGTCTGCCTTGTCTACAGTGGCAATCACTTTGAGCTAGCATATTGCATGTGGTCTTCCTAGTCTACAGTGGCAGTCACTTTGAGCTAGCATATTGCATGTGGTCTGCCTAGTCTACAGTGGCAGTCACTTTGAGCTAGCATATTGCATGTGGTCTGCCTAGTCTACAGTGGCAGTCACTTTGAGCTAGCATATTGCATGTGGTCTGCCTAGTCTACAGTGGCAGTCACTTTGAGCTAGGATATTGCATGTGATCTGCCTAGTCTACAGTGACAGTCACTTTGAGCTAGGATATTGCATGTGATCTGCCTAGTCTACAGTGACAGTCACTTGAGCTAGCATATTACATGTGGTCTGCCTAGTCTACAGTGGCAGTCACTTTGAGCTAGGATATTGCATGTGGTCTGCCTAGTCTACAGTGACAGTCACTTTGAGCTAGCATATTGCATGTGGTCTGCCTAGTCTACAGTGGCAGTCACTTTGAGCTAGCATATTACATGTGGTCTGCCTAGTCTACAGTGGCAGTCACTTTGAGCTAGCATATTGCATGTGGTCTGCCTAGTCTACAGTGGCAGTCACTTTGAGCTAGCATATTGCATGTGGTCTGCCTAGTCTAAAGTGGCAGTCACTTTGAGCTAGCATATTGCATGTGGTCTGCCTAGTCTACAGTGGCAGTCACTTTGAGCTAGCATATTGCATGTGGTCTGCCTAGTCTACAGTGGCAGTCACTTTGAGCTAGGATATTGCATGTGATCTGCCTAGTCTACAGTGACAGTCACTTTGAGCTAGCATATTGCATGTGGTCTGCCTAGTCTACAGTGACAGTCACTTTGAGCTAGCATATTACATGTGGTCTGCCTAGTCTACAGTGGCAGTCACTTTGAGCTAGCATATTGCATGTGGTCTGCCTAGTCTACAGTGGCAGTCACTTTGAGCTAGCATATTGCATGTGGTCTGCCTAGTCTACAGTGGCAGTCACTTTGAGCTAGCATATTGCATGTGGTCTGCCTAGTCTACAGGGGCAGTCACTTTGAGCTAGCATATTGCATGTGGTCTGCCTAGTCTACAGTGGCAGTCACTTTGAGCTAGCATATTGCATGTGGTCTGCCTAGTCTACAGTGACAGTCACTTTGAGCTAGCATATATTGCATGTGGTCTGCCTAGTCTACAGTGGCAGTCACTTTGAGCTAGCATATTGCATGTGGTCTGCCTAGTCTACAGTGGCAGTCACTTTGAGCTAGCATATTGCATGTGGTCTGCCTAGTCTACAGTGACAGTCACTTTGAGCTAGCATATTACATGTGGTCTGCCTAGTCTACAGTGGCAGTCACTTTGAGCTAGCATATTACATGTGGTCTGCCTAGTCTACAGTGGCAGTCACTTTGAGCTAGCATATTACATGTGGTCTGCCTAGTCTACAGTGGCAGTCACTTTGAGCTAGCATATTGCATGTGGTCTGCCTAGTCTACAGTGGCAGTCACTTTGAGCTAGCATATTAAATGTGGTCTGCCTAGTCTACAGTTGGCAGTCACTTTGAGCTAGCATATTGCATGTGGTCTGCCTAGTCTACAGTGGCAGTCACTTTGAGCTAGCATATTGCATGTGGTCTGCCTTGTCTACAGTGGCAATCACTTTGAGCTAGCATATTGCATGTGGTCTTCCTAGTCTACATTGGCAGTCACTTTGAGCTAGCATATTACATGTGGTCTGCCTAGTCTACAGTGGAAGTCACTTTGAGCTAGCATATTACATGTGGTCTGCCTAGTCTACAGTGGCAGTCACTTTGAGCTAGCATATTGCATGTTGTCTGCCTAGTCTACGGTGGCAGTCACTTTGAGCTAGCATATTACATGTGGTCTGCCTAGTCTACAGTGGCAGTCACTTTGAGCTAGCATATTACATGTGGTCTGCCTAGTCTACAGTGGCAGTCACTTTGAGCTAGCATATTGCATGTGGTCTGCCTAGTCTACAGTGGCAGTCACTTTGAGCTAGCATATTGCATGTGGTCTGCCTAGTCTAAAGTGGCAGTCACTTTGAGCTAGCATATTGCATGTGGTCTGCCTAGTCTACAGTGGCAGTCACTTTGAGCTAGCATATTGCATGTGGTCTGCCTAGTCTACAGTGGCAGTCACTTTGAGCTAGGATATTGCATGTGATCTGCCTAGTCTACAGTGACAGTCACTTTGAGCTAGCATATTGCATGTGGTCTGCCTAGTCTACAGTGACAGTCACTTTGAGCTAGCATATTACATGTGGTCTGCCTAGTCTACAGTGGCAGTCACTTTGAGCTAGCATATTGCATGTGGTCTGCCTAGTCTACAGTGGCAGTCACTTTGAGCTAGCATATTGCATGTGGTCTGCCTAGTCTACAGTGGCAGTCACTTTGAGCTAGCATATTGCATGTGGTCTGCCTAGTCTACAGGGGCAGTCACTTTGAGCTAGCATATTGCATGTGGTCTGCCTAGTCTACAGTGGCAGTCACTTTGAGCTAGCATATTGCATGTGGTCTGCCTAGTCTACAGTGACAGTCACTTTGAGCTAGCATATATTGCATGTGGTCTGCCTAGTCTACAGTGGCAGTCACTTTGAGCTAGCATTTGCATGTGGTCTGCCTAGTCTACAGTGGCAGTCACTTTGAGCTAGCATATTGCATGTGGTCTGCCTAGTTACAGTGGCAGTCACTTTGAGCTAGCATATTGCATGTGGTCTGCCTAGTCTAAAGTGGCAGTCACTTTGAGCTAGCATATTGCATGTGGTCTGCCTAGTCTACAGTGGCAGTCACTTTGAGCTAGCATATTGCATGTGGTCTGCCTAGTCTACAGTGGCAGTCACTTTGAGCTAGGATATTGGCATGTGATCTGCCTAGTCTACAGTGACAGTCACTTTGAGCTAGCATATTGCATGTGGTCTGCCTAGTCTACAGTGACAGTCACTTTGAGCTAGCATATTACATGTGGTCTGCCTAGTCTACAGTGGCAGTCACTTTGAGCTAGCATATTGCATGTGGTCTGCCTAGTCTACAGTGGCAGTCACTTGAGCTAGCATATTGCATGTGTCTGGCCTAGCCTACAGTGGCAGTCACTTTGAGCTAGCATATTGCATGTGGTCTGCCTAGTCTACAGGGGCAGTCACTTGAGCTAGCATATTGCATTGGTCTGCCTAGTCTACAGTGCAGTCACTTTGAGCTAGCATATTGCATGTGTCTGCCTAGTCTACAGTGACAGTCACTTTGAGCTAGCATATATTGCATGTGGTCTGCCTAGTCTACAGTGGCAGTCACTTTGAGCTAGCATATTGCATGTGGTCTGCCTAGTCTACAGTGGCAGTCACTTTGAGCTAGCATATTGCATGTGGTCTGCCTAGTCTACAGTGACAGTCACTTTGAGCTAGCATATTACATGTGGTCTGCCTAGTCTACAGTGGCAGTCACTTTGAGCTAGCATATTACATGTGGTCTGCCTAGTCTACAGTGGCAGTCACTTTGAGCTAGCATATTACATGTGGTCTGCCTAGTCTACAGTGGCAGTCACTTTGAGCTAGCATATTGCATGTGGTCTGCCTAGTCTACAGTGGCAGTCACTTTGAGCTAGCATATTAAATGTGGTCTGCCTAGTCTACAGTGGCAGTCACTTTGAGCTAGCATATTGCATGTGGTCTGCCTAGTCTACAGTGGCAGTCACTTTGAGCTAGCATATTGCATGTGGTCTGCCTTGTCTACAGTGGCAATCACTTTGAGCTAGCATATTGCATGTGGTCTTCCTAGTCTACATTGGCAGTCACTTTGAGCTAGCATATTACATGTGGTCTGCCTAGTCTACAGTGGAAGTCACTTTGAGCTAGCATATTACATGTGGTTGCCTAGTCTACAGTGGCAGTCACTTTGAGCTAGCATATTGCATGTTGTCTGCCTAGTCTACGGTGGCAGTCACTTTGAGCTAGCATATTACATGTGGTCTGCCTAGTCTACAGTGGCAGTCACTTTGAGCTAGCATATTGCATGTGGTCTGCCTAGTCTACAGTGGCAGTCACTTTGAGCTAGCATATTGCATGTGGTCTGCCTTGTCTACAGTGGCAATCACTTTGAGCTAGCATATTGCATGTGGTCTTCCTAGTCTACAGTGGCAGTCACTTTGAGCTAGCATATTGCATGTGGTCTGCCTAGTCTACAGTGCAGTCACTTTGAGCTAGCATATTGCATGTGGTCTGCCTAGTCTACAGTGGCAGTCACTTTGAGCTAGCATATTACATGTGGTCTGCCTAGTCTACAGTGGCAGTCACTTTGAGCTAGCATATTACATGTGGTCTGCCTAGTCTACAGTGGCAGTCACTTTGAGCTAGCATATTACATGTGGTCTGCCTAGTCTACAGTGGCAGTCACTTTGAGCTAGCATATTGCATGTGGTCTGCCTAGTCTACAGTGGCAGTCACTTTGAGCTAGCATATTAAATGTGGTCTGCCTAGTCTACAGTGGCAGTCACTTTGAGCTAGCATATTGCATGTGGTCTGCCTAGTCTACAGTGGCAGTCACTTTGAGCTAGCATATTGCATGTGGTCTGCCTTGTCTACAGTGGCAATCACTTTGAGCTAGCATATTGCATGTGGTCTTCCTAGTCTACATTGGCAGTCACTTTGAGCTAGCATATTACATGTGGTCTGCCTAGTCTACAGTGGAAGTCACTTTGAGCTAGCATATTACATGTGGTCTGCCTAGTCTACAGTGGCAGGTCACTTTGAGCTAGCATATTGCATGTTGTCTGCCTAGTCTACGGTGGCAGTCACTTTGAGCTAGCATATTACATGTGGTCTGCCTAGTCTACAGTGGCAGTCACTTTGAGCTAGCATATTACATGTGGTCTGCCTAGTCTACAGTGGCAGTCACTTTGAGCTAGCATATTGCATGTGGTCTGCCTAGTCTACAGTGGCAGTCACTTTGAGCTAGCATATTGCATGTGGTCTGCCTAGTCTAAAGTGGCAGTCACTTTGAGCTAGCATATTGCATGTGGTCTGCCTAGTCTACAGTGGCAGTCACTTTGAGCTAGCATATTGCATGTGGTCTGCCTAGTCTACAGTGGCAGTCACTTTGAGCTAGGATATTGCATGTGATCTGCCTAGTCTACAGTGACAGTCACTTTGAGCTAGCATATTGCATGTGGTCTGCCTAGTCTACAGTGACAGTCACTTTGAGCTAGCATATTACATGTGGTCTGCCTAGTCTACAGTGGCAGTCACTTTGAGCTAGCATATTGCATGTGGTCTGCCTAGTCTACAGTGGCAGTCACTTTGAGCTAGCATATTGCATGTGGTCTGCCTAGTCTACAGTGGCAGTCACTTTGAGCTAGCATATTGCATGTGGTCTGCCTAGTCTACAGGGGCAGTCACTTTGAGCTAGCATATTGCATGTGGTCTGCCTAGTCTACAGTGGCAGTCACTTTGCAGCTAGCATATTGCATGTGGTCTGCCTAGTCTACAGTGACAGTCACTTTGAGCTAGCATATATTGCATGTGGTCTGCCTAGTCTACAGTGGCAGTCACTTTGAGCTAGCATATTGCATGTGGTCTGCCTAGTCTACAGTGGCAGTCACTTGAGCTAGCATATTGCATGTGGTCTGCCTAGTCTACAGTGGCAGTCACTTTGAGCTAGCATATTGCATGTGGTCTGCCTAGTCTACAGTGGCAGTCACTTTGAGCTAGCATATTGCATGTGGTCTGCCTAGTCTACAGTGGCAGTCACTTTGAGCTAGCATATTGCATGTGGTCTGCCTAGTCTACAGTGGCAGTCCTTTGAGCTAGATATTGCATGTGATCTGCCTAGTCTACAGTGACAGTCACTTTGAGCTAGCATATTGCATGTGGTCTGCCTGTCTACAGTGACAGTCACTTTGAGCTAGCATATTACATGTGGTCTGCCTAGTCTACAGTGGCAGTCACTTTGAGCTAGCATATTGCATGTGGTCTGCCTAGTCTACAGTGGCAGTCACTTTGAGCTAGCATATTGCATGTGGTCTGCCTAGTCTACAGTGGCAGTCACTTTGAGCTAGCATATTTGCATGTGGTCTGCCTAGTCTACAGGGGCAGTCACTTTGAGCTAGCATATTGCATGTGGTCTGCCTAGTCTACAGTGGCAGTCACTTTGAGCTAGCATATTGCATGTGGTCTGCCTAGTCTACAGTGACAGTCACTTTGAGCTAGGCATATATTGCATGTGGTCTGCCTAGTCTACAGTGGCAGTCACTTTGAGCTAGCATATTGCATGTGGTCTGCCTAGTCTACAGTGGCAGTCACTTTGAGCTAGCATATTGCATGTGGTCTGCCTAGTCTACAGTGACAGTCACTTTGAGCTAGCATATTACATGTGGTCTGCCTAGTCTACAGTGGCAGTCACTTTGAGCTAGCATAGTTACATGTGGTCTGCCTAGTCTACAGTGGCAGTCACTTTGAGCTAGCATATTACATGTGGTCTGCCTAGTCTACAGTGGCAGTCACTTTGAGCTAGCATATTGCATGTGGTCTGCCTAGTCTACAGTGGCAGTCACTTTGAGCTAGCATATTACATGTGGTCTGCCTAGTCTACAGTGGCAGTCACTTTGAGCTAGCATATTGCATGTGGTCTGGCCTAAGTCTACAGTGGCAGTCACTTTGAGCTAGCATATTGCATGTGGTCTGCCTTGTCTACAGTGGGCAACCACTTTGAGCTAGCATCTTGCATGTGGTCTTCCCTAGTCTACATTGGCAGTCCACTTTGAGCTACATACTTACATGTGGTCTGCCTAGTCTACAGTGGAAGTCACTTTGAGCTAGCATATTACATGTGGGTCTGCCTAGTCTTACAGTGGGCAGTCACGTTTGAGCTACGCATATTGGCATGTTGTCTGCCTAGTCTACCCGGTGGCAGTCACTTGTGAGCTAGCATATACATGTGGTCTGCATAGTCTACAGTGCGCAGTCACTTGAGCTACCTATTGCATGTGGTCTGCCTAGTCTACAGTGGCAGTCACTTGAGCTAGCATATTGCATGTGGTCTGCCTTGCTCTACAGTGGCAGTCACTTTGAGCTAGCATATTGCATGTGGTCTTCCTAGTCTACAGTGGCAGTCACTTTGAGCTAGCATATTGCATGTGGTCTGCCTAGTCTACAGTGGCAGTCACTTTGAGCTAGCATATTGCATGTGGTCTGCCTAGTCTACAGTGGCAGTCACTTTGAGCTAGCATATTGCATGTGGTCTGCCTAGTCTACAGTGGCAGTCACTTTGAGCTAGCATATTGCATGTGGTCTGCCTAGTCTACAGTGGCAGTCACTTTGAGCTAGCATATTGCATGTGATCTGCCTAGTCTACAGTGACAGTCACTTTGAGCTAGGATATTGCATGTGGTCTGCCTAGTCTACAGTGGCAGTCACTTTGAGCTAGCATATTGCATGTGGTCTGCCTAGTCTACAGTGGCAGTCACTTTGAGCTAGGATATTGCATGTGATCTGCCTAGTCTACAGTGACAGTCACTTTGAGCTAGCATATTGCATGTGGTCTGCCTAGTCTACAGTGACAGTCACTTTGAGCTAGCATATTACATGTGGTCTGCCTAGTCTACAGTGGAAGTCACTTTGAGCTAGCATATTACATGTGGTCTGCCTAGTCTACAGTGGCAGTCACTTTGAGCTAGCATATTGCATGTGGTCTGCCTAGTCTACAGTGGCAGTCACTTTGAGCTAGCATATTACATGTGGTCTGCCTAGTCTACAGTGGCAGTCACTTTGAGCTAGCATATTGCATGTGGTCTGCCTAGTCTACAGTGGCAGTCACTTTGAGCTAGCATATTGCATGTGGTCTGCCTAGTCTACAGTGGCAGTCACTTTGAGCTAGCATATTGCATGTGATCTGCCTAGTCTACAGTGACAGTCACTTTGAGCTAGCATATTGCATGTGGTCTGCCTAGTCTACAGTGACAGTCACTTTGAGCTAGCATATTACATGTGGTCTGCCTAGTCTACAGTGGCAGTCACTTTGAGCTAGCATATTGCATGTGGTCTGCCTAGTCTACAGTGGCAGTCACTTTGAGCTAGCATATTGCATGTGGTCTGCCTAGTCTACAGTGGCAGTCACTTTGAGCTAGCATATTGCATGTGGTCTGCCTAGTCTACAGGGGCAGTCACTTTGAGCTAGCATATTGCATGTGGTCTGCCTAGTCTACAGTGGCAGTCACTTTGAGCTAGCATATTGCATGTGGTCTGCCTAGTCTACAGTGACAGTCACTTTGAGCTAGCATATATTGCATGTGGTCTGCCTAGTCTACAGTGGCAGTCACTTTGAGCTAGCATATTGCATGTGGTCTGCCTAGTCTACAGTGGCAGTCACTTTGAGCTAGCATATTGCATGTGGTCTGCCTAGTCTACAGTGGCAGTCACTTTGAGCTAGCATATTGCATGTGGTCTGCCTAGTCTACAGTGGCAGTCACTTTGAGCTAGCATATTGCATGTGGTCTGCCTAGTCTACAGTGGCAGTCACTTTGAGCTAGCATATTGCATGTGGTCTGCCTAGTCTACAGTGGCAGTCACTTTGAGCTAGCATATTGCATGTGGTCTGCCTAGTCTACAGTGGCAGTCACTTTGAGCTAGCATATTGCATGTGGTCTGCCTAGTCTACAGTGGCAGTCACTTTGAGCTAGCATATTGCATGTGGTCTGCCTAGTCTACAGTGGCAGTCACTTTGAGCTAGCATATTGCATGTGGTCTGCCTAGTCTACAGTGACAGTCACTTTGAGCTAGCATATTGCATGTGATCTGCCTAGTCTACAGTGACAGTCACTTTGAGCTAGCATATTGCATGTGATCTGCCTAGTCTACAGTGACAGTCACTTTGAGCTAGCATATTACATGTGGTCTGCCTAGTCTACAGTGGCAGTCACTTTGAGCTAGCATATTGCATGTGGTCTGCCTAGTCTACAGTGACAGTCACTTTGAGCTAGCATATTGCATGTGGTCTGCCTAGTCTACAGTGGCAGTCACTTTGAGCTAGCATATTACATGTGGTCTGCCTAGTCTACAGTGGCAGTCACTTTGAGCTAGCATATTGCATGTGGTCTGCCTAGTCTACAGTGGCAGTCACTTTGAGCTAGCATATTGCATGTGGTCTGCCTAGTCTACAGTGGCAGTCACTTTGAGCTAGCATATTGCATGTGGTCTGCCTAGTCTACAGTGGCAGTCACTTTGAGCTAGCATATTGCATGTGGTCTGCCTAGTCTACAGTGGCAGTCACTTTGAGCTAGCATATTGCATGTGGTCTGCCTAGTCTACAGTGGCAGTCACTTTGAGCTAGCATATTGCATGTGGTCTGCCTAGTCTACAGTGGCAGTCACTTTGAGCTAGCATATTGCATGTGGTCTGCCTAGTCTACAGTGGCAGTCACTTTGAGCTAGCATATTGCATGTGGTCTGCCTAGTCTACAGTGGCAGTCACTTTGAGCTAGCATATTGCATGTGGTCTGCCTAGTCTACAGTGGCAGTCACTTTGAGCTAGCATATTGCATGTGGTCTGCCTAGTCTACAGTGGCAGTCACTTTGAGCTAGCATATTGCATGTGGTCTGCCTAGTCTACAGTGGCAGTCACTTTGAGCTAGCATATTGCATGTGGTCTGCCTAGTCTACAGTGGCAGTCACTTTGAGCTAGCATATTGCATGTGGTCTGCCTAGTCTACAGTGGCAGTCACTTTGAGCTAGCATATTGCATGTGATCTGCCTAGTCTACAGTGACAGTCACTTTGAGCTAGCATATTACATGTGGTCTGCCTAGTCTACAGTGGCAGTCACTTTGAGCTAGCATATTGCATGTGGTCTGCCTAGTCTACAGTGGCAGTCACTTTGAGCTAGCATATTGCATGTGGTCTGCCTAGTCTACAGTGGCAGTCACTTTGAGCTAGCATATTACATGTGGTCTGCCTAGTCTACAGTGGCAGTCACTTTGAGCTAGCATATTGCATGTGGTCTGCCTAGTCTACAGTGGCAGTCACTTTGAGCTAGCATATTGCATGTGGTCTGCCTAGTCTACAGTGGCAGTCACTTTGAGCTAGCATATTGCATGTGGTCTGCCTAGTCTACAGTGGCAGTCACTTTGAGCTAGCATATTGCATGTGGTCTGCCTAGTCTACAGTGGCAGTCACTTTGAGCTAGCATATTGCATGTGGTCTGCCTAGTCTACAGTGACAGTCACTTTGAGCTAGCATATTGCATGTGGTCTGCCTAGTCTACAGTGACAGTCACTTTGAGCTAGCATATTGCATGTGGTCTGCCTAGTCTACAGTGGCAGTCACTTTGAGCTAGCATATTGCATGTGGTCTGCCTAGTCTACAGTGGCAGTCACTTTGAGCTAGCATATTGCATGTGGTCTGCCTAGTCTACAGTGGCAGTCACTTTGAGCTAGCATATTGCATGTGGTCTGCCTAGTCTACAGTGGCAGTCACTTTGAGCTAGCATATTGCATGTGGTCTGCCTAGTCTACAGTGGCAGTCACTTTGAGCTAGCATATTGCATGTGGTCTGCCTAGTCTACAGTGGCAGTCACTTTGAGCTAGCATATTGCATGTGGTCTGCCTAGTCTACAGTGGCAGTCACTTTGAGCTAGCATATTGCATGTGGTCTGCCTAGTCTACAGTGGCAGTCACTTTGAGCTAGCATATTGCATGTGGTCTGCCTAGTCTACAGTGGCAGTCACTTTGAGCTAGCATATTGCATGTGGTCTGCCTAGTCTACAGTGGCAGTCACTTTGAGCTAGCATATTACATGTGGTCTGCCTAGTCTACAGTGGAAGTCACTTTGAGCTAGCATATTACATGTGGTCTGCCTAGTCTACAGTGGCAGTCACTTTGAGCTAGCATATTGCATGTGGTCTGCCTAGTCTACAGTGGCAGTCACTTTGAGCTAGCATATTAATGTGGTCTGCCTAGTCTACAGTGGCAGTCACTTTGAGCTAGCATATTGCATGTGGTCTGCCTAGTCTACAGTGGCAGTCACTTTGAGCTAGCATATTGCATGTGGTCTGCCTAGTCTACAGTGGCAGTCACTTTGAGCTAGCATATTGCATGTGGTCTGCCTAGTCTACAGTGGCAGTCACTTTGAGCTAGCATATTACATGTGGTCTGCCTAGTCTACAGTGGAAGTCACTTTGAGCTAGCATATTACATGTGGTCTGCCTAGTCTACAGTGGCAGTCACTTTGAGCTAGCATATTGCATGTGGTCTGCCTAGTCTACAGTGGCAGTCACTTTGAGCTAGCATATTGCATGTGGTCTGCCTAGTCTACAGTGGCAGTCACTTTGAGCTAGCATATTGCATGTGGTCTGCCTAGTCTACAGTGGCAGTCACTTTGAGCTAGCATATTGCATGTGGTCTGCCTTGTCTACAGTGGCAGTCACTTTGAGCTAGCATATTGCATGTGGTCTTCCTAGTCTACAGTGGCAGTCACTTTGAGCTAGCATATTGCATGTGGTCTGCCTAGTCTACAGTGGCAGTCACTTTGAGCTAGCATATTGCATGTGGTCTGCCTAGTCTACAGTGGCAGTCACTTTGAGCTAGCATATTGCATGTGGTCTGCCTAGTCTACAGTGGCAGTCACTTTGAGCTAGCATATTGCATGTGGTCTGCCTAGTCTACAGTGGCAGTCACTTTGAGCTAGGATATTGCATGTGATCTGCCTAGTCTACAGTGACAGTCACTTTGAGCTAGCATATTGCATGTGGTCTGCCTAGTCTACAGTGGCAGTCACTTTGAGCTAGCATATTGCATGTGGTCTGCCTAGTCTACAGTGGCAGTCACTTTGAGCTAGGATATTGCATGTGGTCTGCCTAGTCTACAGTGACAGTCACTTTGAGCTAGCATATTGCATGTGGTCTGCCTAGTCTACAGTGACAGTCACTTTGAGCTAGCATATTACATGTGGTCTGCCTAGTCTACAGTGGAAGTCACTTTGAGCTAGCATATTACATGTGGTCTGCCTAGTCTACAGTTGCAGTCACTTTGAGCTAGCATATTGCATGTGGTCTGCCTAGTCTACAGTGGCAGTCACTTTGAGCTAGCATATTACATGTGGTCTGCCTAGTCTACAGTGGCAGTCACTTTGAGCTAGCATATTGCATGTGGTCTGCCTAGTCTACAGTGGCAGTCACTTTGAGCTAGCATATTGCATGTGGTCTGCCTAGTCTACAGTGGCAGTCACTTTGAGCTAGGATATTGCATGTGATCTGCCTAGTCTACAGTGACAGTCACTTTGAGCTAGCATATTGCATGTGGTCTGCCTAGTCTACAGTGACAGTCACTTTGAGCTAGCATATTACATGTGGTCTGCCTAGTCTACAGTGGCAGTCACTTTGAGCTAGCATATTGCATGTGGTCTGCCTAGTCTACAGTGGCAGTCACTTTGAGCTAGCATATTGCATGTGGTCTGCCTAGTCTACAGTGGCAGTCACTTTGAGCTAGCATATTGCATGTGGTCTGCCTAGTCTACAGGGGCAGTCACTTTGAGCTAGCATATTGCATGTGGTCTGCCTAGTCTACAGTGGCAGTCACTTTGAGCTAGCATATTGCATGTGGTCTGCCTAGTCTACAGTGACAGTCACTTTGAGCTAGCATATATTGCATGTGGTCTGCCTAGTCTACAGTGGCAGTCACTTTGAGCTAGCATATTGCATGTGGTCTGCCTAGTCTACAGTGGCAGTCACTTTGAGCTAGCATATTGCATGTGGTCTGCCTAGTCTACAGGGCAGTCACTTTGAGCTAGCATATTGCATGTGGTCTGCCTAGTCTACAGTGGCAGTCACTTTGAGCTAGCATATTGCATGTGGTCTGCCTAGTCTACAGTGACAGTCACTTTGAGCTAGCATATTTGCATGTGGTCTGCCTAGTCTACAGTGGCAGTCACTTTGAGCTAGCATATTGCATGTGGTCTGCCTAGTCTACAGTGGCAGTCACTTTGAGCTAGGATATTGCATGTGATCTGCCTAGTCTACAGTGACAGTCACTTTGAGCTAGCATATTGCATGTGGTCTGCCTAGTCTACAGTGGCAGTCACTTTGAGCTAGCATATTACATGTGGTCTGCCTAGTCTACAGTGACAGTCACTTTGAGCTAGCATATTGCATGTGGTCTGCCTAGTCTACAGTGACAGTCACTTTGAGCTAGCATATTACATGTGGTCTGCCTAGTCTACAGTGACAGTCACTTTGAGCTAGGATATTGCATGTGATCTGCCTAGTCTACAGTGACAGTCACTTTGAGCTAGCATATTACATGTGGTCTGCCTAGTCTACAGTGGCAGTCACTTTGAGCTAGGATATTGCATGTGGTCTGCCTAGTCTACAGTGACAGTCACTTTGAGCTAGCATATTGCATGTGGTCTGCCTAGTCTACAGTGGCAGTCACTTTGAGCTAGCATATTACATGTGGTCTGCCTAGTCTACAGTGGCAGTCACTTTGAGCTAGCATATTGCATGTGGTCTGCCTAGTCTACAGTGGCAGTCACTTTGAGCTAGCATATTGCATGTGGTCTGCCTAGTCTAAAGTGGCAGTCACTTTGAGCTAGCATATTGCATGTGGTCTGCCTAGTCTACAGTGGCAGTCACTTTGAGCTAGCATATTGCATGTGGTCTGCCTAGTCTACAGTGGCAGTCACTTTGAGCTAGGATATTGCATGTGATCTGCCTAGTCTACAGTGACAGTCACTTTGAGCTAGCATATTGCATGTGGTCTGCCTAGTCTACAGTGACAGTCACTTTGAGCTAGCATATTACATGTGGTCTGCCTAGTCTACAGTGGCAGTCACTTTGAGATCGCATATTGCATGTGGTCTGCCTAGTCTACAGTGGCAGTCACTTTGAGCTAGCATATTGCATGTGGTCTGCCTAGTCTACAGTGGCAGTCACTTTGAGCTAGCATATTGCATGTGGTCTGCCTAGTCTACAGGGGCAGTCACTTTGAGCTAGCATATTGCATGTGGTCTGCCTAGTCTACAGTGGCAGTCACTTTGAGCTAGCATATTGCATGTGGTCTGCCTAGTCTACAGTGACAGTCACTTTGAGCTAGCATATATTGCATGTGGTCTGCCTAGTCTACAGTGGCAGTCACTTTGAGCTAGCATATTGCATGTGGTCTGCCTAGTCTACAGTGGCAGTCACTTTGAGCTAGCATATTACATGTGGTCTGCCTAGTCTACAGTGGAAGTCACTTTGAGCTAGCATATTACATGTGGTCTGCCTAGTCTACAGTGGCAGTCACTTTGAGCTAGCATATTGCATGTGGTCTGCCTAGTCTACAGTGGCAGTCACTTTGAGCTAGCATATTAAATGTGGTCTGCCTAGTCTACAGTGGCAGTCACTTTGAGCTAGCATATTGCATGTGGTCTGCCTAGTCTACAGTGGCAGTCACTTTGAGCTAGCATATTGCATGTGGTCTGCCTGTCTACAGTGGCAATCACTTTGAGCTAGCATATTGCATGTGGTCTTCCTAGTCTACATTGGCAGTCACTTTGAGCTAGCATATTACATGTGGTCTGCCTAGTCTACAGTGGCAGTCACTTTGAGCTAGCATATTGCATGTGGTCTGCCTAGTCTACAGTGGCAGTCACTTTGAGCTAGCATATTGCATGTTGTCTGCCTAGTCTACAGTGGCAGTCACTTTGAGCTAGCATATTACATGTGGTCTGCCTAGTCTACAGTGGCAGTCACTTTGAGCTAGCATATTGCATGTGGTCTGCCTAGTCTACAGTGGCAGTCACTTTGAGCTAGCATATTGCATGTGGTCTGCCTAGTCTACAGTGGCAGTCACTTTGAGCTAGCATATTGCATGTGGTCTCCTAGTCTACAGTGGCAGTCACTTTGAGCTAGCATATTGCATGTGGTCTGCCTAGTCTACAGTGGCAGTCACTTTGAGCTAGCATATTGCATGTGGTCTGCCTAGTCTACAGTGGCAGTCACTTTGAGCTAGCATATTGCATGTGGTCTGCCTAGTCTACAGTGGCAGTCACTTTGAGCTAGCATATTGCATGTGGTCTGCCTAGTCTACAGTGGCAGTCACTTTGAGCTAGGATATTGCATGTGATCTGCCTAGTCTACAGTGACAGTCACTTTGAGCTAGGATATTGCATGTGATCTGCCTAGTCTACAGTGACAGTCACTTTGAGCTAGCATATTGCATGTGGTCTGCCTAGTCTACAGTGACAGTCACTTTGAGCTAGCATATTACATGTGGTCTGCCTAGTCTACAGTGAAGTCACTTTGAGCTAGCATATTACATGTGGTCTGCCTAGTCTACAGTGGCAGTCACTTTGAGCTAGCATATTGCATGTGGTCTGCCTAGTCTACAGTGGCAGTCACTTTGAGCTAGCATATTACATGTGGTCTGCCTAGTCTACAGTGGCAGTCACTTTGAGCTAGCATATTGCATGTGGTCTGCCTAGTCTACAGTGGCAGTCACTTTGAGCTAGCATATTGCATGTGGTCTGCCTAGTCTACAGTGGCAGTCACTTTGAGCTAGGATTTGCATGTGATCTGCCTAGTCTACAGTGACAGTCACTTTGAGCTAGGATATTGCATGTGATCTGCCTAGTCTACAGTGGCAGTCACTTTGAGCTAGCATATTGCATGTGGTCTGCCTAGTCTACAGTGGCAGTCACTTTGAGCTAGGATATTGCATGTGATCTGCCTAGTCTACAGTGACAGTCACTTTGAGCTAGCATATTGCATGTGGTCTGCCTAGTCTACAGTGACAGTCACTTTGAGCTAGCATATTACATGTGGTCTGCCTAGTCTACAGTGGCAGTCACTTTGAGCTAGGATATTAATGTGATCTGCCTAGTCTACAGTGACAGTCACTTTGATCTAGCATATTGCATGTGGTCTGCCTAGTCTACAGTGGCAGTCACTTTGAGCTAGCATATTACATGTGGTCTGCCTAGTCTACAGTGGCAGTCACTTTGAGCTAGCATATTACATGTGGTCTGCCTAGTCTACAGTGGCAGTCACTTTGAGCTAGCATATTCATGTGGTCTGCCTAGTCTACAGTGGCAGTCACTTTGAGCTAGCATGAGTGCTGTGGTCTCCTAGTCTACAGTGGCAGTCACTTTGAGCTAGCATATTACATGTGGTCTGGCTAGTCTACAGTGGCAGTCACTTGAGCTAGCATATTGCATGTGCATCCAAGACTGCTTTTACATAAAGCTCTGTATCTGCCAGTGTGTGTCATCAAGCTGCTTTGTACAGTATAGCCTGTATGTGTTGATGCATCGCACAGCTTGTTCTTCTTCATCTTTTACATACATGAACAATTTCATTTTTTTTCCCCTGGAGTGACCTTGCCGATCTCAATCAAATACTTTTTATAATAATAATAATTCTGCTTTGTTGGACAATAATATTATTACCTGGATGTAAATGGGTAGAGGAGAGGTGTAGAGCCAAATGATTTGGCTCTTTAAAATGACTTATCAGTGCTTTAGTTATGAAAAATATTATTTTTAAGCTTTGCTGTTAATGTTTTGCTCATGGCAATGGATTCAAGTATGTTTTTAAAAAGAGGACACTGTTGAACATTGCACTAAGTGGCTGACCTCGAACTGCTTTCATGGAACAGCATTTGAACATTGTTGAAGGTGCACACTCCAAATATATGATCAAACATGCTTGATTATGGTATTGTCCCCTATGCCTATAAAACAACACACCTAAGTGCTGGGAAATCTGTGCATTTGAAAGCTTGACTCTTCTGGAGGGAGGGAGGGAGGGAGGGAGGAGGGAGGGAGGAGGGAGGGAGGA